>NW_007255315.1:6261-22410 GCF_000164805.1 Carlito syrichta | reverse complement strand
CCACAGGGACGTGAGAAGGTGTGCCATGGTGACATCGAAGAGGGCACATTGTAGGAATGCTGAGGAGGCGTACTGCAGATTTGCTAAAGAGATATGCCACTCTACGAGGATGCCAATGAGGTGCTTCAAAAGGACACCATGGAAGCATAAAGATGCTGAGGAGGAAGGCCACGGGACTTCCAAAGAGGCATGGGTGCTGTAGTGACTAGGGCTCTTCTATGGTAAGTGCAACAGCGACAGGCCCTACTTTATAAATGGTGACCCAGTGACTGAATCTCCTCCATAATTGGTGCCCCAGTGACTCACCTCCCTCTGTTATGGATGCCCTAGTGACTGACCATACTCTGTGATTGGTGCCTCAGTTTCTAGTACTATACCATAATGGTTAGTCTAGTGACTAGATCTGCTAGTTTAAGGTTGTCACAATTTCTTGCCATCCTCCATAATGTGTGCCCCAGTGACTGGTTTTTCTCTGTTATGGTTGTGACAGTGAGTACTCCTTCACCGTGTTAGGTGTCCTAATGACTACCCGCCTGTCTGATGAGTGCCCCAGTAACTGGCTCTACTCTGACACGGATGTCACAGTGACTTGCCCTCATCTGTGATAAATGCCTGAATGACTGATTCTCCTCTATAATGGGTGCCCCAGTAACTTCTTCTGTAATGAGTGTCCCGGTGACAGAACTTCCTTGGTGAAAAATACCCCAGTGACTGATATTCCTCTGTAATGGGTGTCTAACTTTCCTCTCTTATTGCTGCTTCAGTGACTGGAACTCCAACATAATAGGTACCTGAGTGACTATCATGCCTCTCTTTGGGTGTCCATGACAAAGCATCCTCAGAGATTGCGGCCACAGTGACTAGACATCCTCCATAATGGATGCCCTTGTGACTCACCCTTTCTGTTATGAGTGCCTTAGTAACTGGGCGTACTCCATAATGGGTGATGCAATGAATAACTCTCTTCCATCAGAAGTACCTCAATGCCAGGACCTCCTCAGTGATTGGTGCCCTAGTGACTGTCCCTCTGCCATAATTTTTGCACACTGATTAGTCTTCCTGTGTGAAGCATGTCCCACTTACTGGTCCTTCTCAATATTGGGTGCCTTAGTGAAAGGCCTCCTTTGTGAGGGGTGTTTCTCATCCATAATGTGTTGCCCAGTGACTCTGACTTCTCTGTGATTGGTTCCCTGTGACTGATCCTAATATATGATGGATGCCCAGTGATTATTCCTCCTATGTGCTGGGTTTATTAGTTACTGGGCCTCCTCCATTTATGGTGTCTAAGTGACTGGACTTTCTCTCTGATTGGGGCCCCATTATCAGTCCTTCATTCATGACGATTACCTCAGTGACTAGCCCTCCTAGGTAATTGCTATCCTAGTAACTGGAACTCCTCCAAAATGGGTGCTCCAATGACTTGCCTTCCTCTGTGTATACTGTCTTGCTCATTAAGCCTACACCCTAATAGTTGCTCTATTGACTGGATCAGGTTCTTGAATTGATGCCATAGTAACTGACTCTCCTCCAAATTGGGTGCCCCAGTGATTAACCCTCCTCTGTCATAGATGCCCCACTGATTCATCCTCCTCTATAATTGGTGTCCAACTGACTAGTCTTTGTGATGGGTGCCAACATGACTGGCCTGCCTCTGTAATGGGTGCCTCTTTGACTAATCCTCCTCTGTGATGAATGCCCCAATAAATGAACCTCCTTTGCGATGGGTGCCCAGTGACCGAAATTCCTCTGTGATCAGTGGCCCAGTGATTGACCCTCATTCTGATGGGTGTCCCAAGTTTTGAATCTTCTCTTTGAGGGATGCCTCAGCGACTGGCCATCCTCTGTGATAGGTGACACAGAGACTAGGTCTTCTCTGTGGTTGGTGCCTAGGTGACCTACACTGTGAGTGGTGATCAAGTGGTTGGTCATCCTTATAACGGGTACCCCAGTGACTGGTACTCCTATGTGATGGGTGCCCATGTGAATGGCTCTTCTCTGTGATAGGTTTCTCAGTGATTGTGCCTTCTCTCATGGGTGTTCCAGTGACTGATTCTTTTCTGTATTAGTTGACATAATGACTAGGCTTCCTCCATAATGGAATACCTAGTGATTGACCCTCTTCTGTGATTATTTTTTTTTTTGAATTGGAGTCTCACTCTGTCACACATACTGGATTGCAGTGACCACTTTTGGCAACTCCAGCCTTGTCCTGCTGGGATCCGGCGATCCTTCCACCTCAGCCTTCCAAGTAGCTGAACTACAGGTAAGCGCTACCATGCCCGGTTAATTTTTAATCTATTGTAGAGAAGAGGTCTCACCAAGTTGCCCAGGCATGTCTCGAACCCACGGGCTCAGGCAATCCACCCTCTTCTGTGATTGATGCATCACTGACTGGTCCTTTTCTGTGATGGGTACATCATTGACATGTCCTTTGTAATTAGTGCCCAAGTAACTGGACCTCTATAGCGGGGGGTTCAGTTATTGGCCCTCCTCTATTTATGGTAGCCCAGTTACTGGGTCTTCTCTGTGATTGGTACCCCGGTGACTGGCTCTCCACCATAATTTTTGTACCAGTAACTAATACTTCTGAGTGAAGGTTGTACCAATGAATGGGCCTCTTCCATAATGGGAGCTCTAGTGACTAGACATTCACTGATATGTTTACCAAAATGATTAGCCCTCCACTGTATCGACTGTACCAGAGATTAGCCCTCTTCTTTGAGAGGTGCCCACATGACTGGGCCACCTAAGTGATGGGTGCACCAGTGTCAGGCCTTCCTGTGTTATGGGTACCCCTGTGTCTGCCCTTGCTCTGTAATGGGTGCCACAGTGACTGGACCTCCTCAGTGATGGGTGCTCCAGTGACTATCTTCAGTGATGGTTGTCCCAGTGACTGTCTCTCCTCTTTGAATGGTGCCCCAGTGATGGGCCCTCATCTGATATGGATAACCCAGTGATTGGCCTCCTCTGTGATAGGTACCACAGAGGCTGGTCCTCCACTATGATAGTTGCCCCAGTGAGTAGCCTTCCTCTGTCATTGGTGTGTCAATGACTAGACCTCCTATGTGTTCCCTAGTAACTTTGCCTCCTCTCTGATGGTTTCTCCAGACTAGCCCTCCTTTGGGATCCGTGCTGCAGTGATTGGCCCCATGACTCTGGTCTTCCTCTATGATGGGTGACTCTGTGACTGGTCCTCCTCTGTGATAGATACCTCAGTGATTTGATCTCCTCTGTGATATGTGACCAGGTGACAAGTCCTCCTCTCTGATGGTTGCCCCAGTTATTGTACCTCCTCATAATGAATGACTAGACTTCCTCTGTGTTAGTTCCCTCTGTGACTGACCTTCCTCTCTGATAGGGGTCTCAGTGAGTGCCTCATCTATGTTGGATGCTCCAGTGACAAACTCTCATCCATAATGGATGCTCTAATGTCTTGACATCCTCTGTTATGGGTGCCCATTAATGGACTCTCCACTGTGATGGATAATCTAGATGTTGGCACTCCTCAGAGATTGTTGCCTCAGTGACTGGGTTTCCTTTATACTGGATGTCCCTGTGATTGACCCTCTTCTGTGATGGGTGACTCAGTTATGGGTTCTCCTTTGTGATGGGTTCACTAGTAACAGGACCTCCTTTTTGATTAGTACCCCATGACTGAGCCTTCTCCATAATGGGTGACCTAGTGATAATGGTCCTCCTTCATTATGGGTTTTCCAGGCACCGGTGCTCCTCTTTGGTTGGTGCAGCAGTGACTGTCCCTTCACCATAATGGTGCCCCATAGATTAGTAATTCTCTGTAAAACTTCTACCAATGACTGGACCTCCTCCATAATGAGTGCCCCAGTGACAGACCCTACTTCATTAAGGGTGTCCCAGTGACTGACCCTCCACTCTAATCATTGCCACAATCACAATCATTTCTCTCTGAAGTTTGTCCCAATTATAACTGGATTTCCTCCATAATAGTTGTCCCATTGACAATCTCCTCTCTGTTATGGGGGCTACATTAGGTATCCCTCCACTGTGTTGAGTGTCCCAATTACTAGCCCTTTTCTGTGATATGTGCAGCAGTTGACTGGCTCTCCTCTGTGAAAAATGCCCCAGCTCTGAATTTTTTCTATAATGAGTGGCCAAGAAACTGGAACTTCTCTGTGATGGATCCCCCAATGACTGGCTCTCCTCTGTGAAAAATAGTCCAGTGAATAATCCTCTGTAATGGGTAACCTAGTTTCTAGCTTTCTCTGTTTTCACTGTCTAGTGACTGGGAATCCTACATAATTGTTCCCTAAGTGACTATCCCTACTCCATTATGAATGCCCCAGTGACTGGGTCTTTTTTGGTATTGGTGCCACGGTGACTTGCCCTCCTTTATAATTGGTGCCCTTGTGACTCTCGCTCATCTTTATTGGGTGTTCGAGTAACTTGCCCTACTCTGTAATGGATGTCACATTGACTGATCCTCAACTGTTACGGGAATCCCAGTGACTGGTCTCCTCTCTGATGGGTTTTCCAGGAACTGGTCCTCTCCATAAGGGGTGTTCCAGTGATTGGCCCTTCATTTTTTGTTCCTGAGTGACTGGGACACCACTGTGATTGGTTACCCGGTGACTGGCACTCATCTAAATTGTTTACCCCAGTACTAGCCCTCCTTGTGATGGGTGTTCCACTTAATTAACCTCCTCAGTAATGGGTACTTCAGTGACTAGTCTTTCTTTGTGATGGGTGTAAACATGACTGGCCCTCTTTATGATGGGTGCCCCAGTGATTGGCCCTCACTTCTAATGGTTGTACCACTGTTTGGCATTCCTCTGTTTATGGTGCCCTATTGAATGGGACTCATCTATATTCGTGTCTGGTTGTTCTCTATTTTGGGTGCCCAGTGTCTGTGCCTCCATTGTGATTTATTCCCAGTGACTGGCCTTCCTCCTTAATGTTTGCCCCATTGACTTGCCCTCCTCTGTGATGAGTGTCCGACTTATTAGGTCTCCTCCATAATGGGTGCCTCAGCAATATTCCCGTCTCTGTGACGGGTATCTACCCCAGTGACAGAACCTCACCCGTGATTGATGTCTTGTGACTTGTCCTAATATATTATGGGCACTCCAGTGACCTGCCCTCCACTATTATGGGTGTCCCAGTGACTGGCATCCTCTGTGATGGGTGTCCCAGTGAATGAGTCCTTACTGAATAGGTGTCCCTGTCATTAGCCTTCTTCTGTCCAGGGTACCTCAGGGACTGGGATACTGTCTAATGGGTGTTCCAGTGATTGGCCCTCCTCTCCAATGGGAGTCCGTTTGAATGGGCTGCCTCCATAATGGGTGCACCAATGTCAAGCCCTATTGTTGGATGGGTGTCACAGTGACTGTCCAAACTCTAAAATAGGTGCCCCGGTGATTCACCCGACTATGTGATAAATGCCTTAGTGTCTGGCCCTTCTCTCCAATGGGCACTCCTGTGAAATGTTCAACTCTGTTATGGATGCCCCTGCGACTGGCTCTTCATTATGATGGGTGTCTCTGAGACTGGCTCTCCTCTGTGATAGATGTCCTAGTGACTAAGCCTCTTCTATAAAGTGTGCCCCAGTGACTGGTCGACCTCATTGATGAGTGCCCAGTGACTAGCTCTTTTCTGAGAAATATACCCCAGTGATGGATGTTCTCTCTGATGCATACCCAAGAACAATCTTTACTCCATGATTGCTGCCTTCATGAATTAATCTCTATATAATTTGTGCCTCAGTAACTAGACTTCCTCTATTATGGGTGCCTGAGTGTCTGGATTTCCTTAGTGATTGATGTTCCAGTGTCGGGACCTCATCTATAACTTCTGCCCTAATTACTAGCCCTCCTCTGTGATCCATTTCCCAGTAAGTGGGTGCCTTAACGACTGACCCTACTCCATTATGGGTGCTCCAGTGACTATCTTCTGTGAAGGAAGTTTCACATACTGAACCTCCTCCCAATTTTTTGCCCTTGTGACTGGTCCTTCTTTGTGATTGATGTCCCAGTGACTGGGACTCCTCCATAATGTGTTCTACAGTGATTTGACCTTCTCTGTGTTGGTGCCCACAACACTGGCCTTCATATACCATAGGTACCCAAGTGGCTAGTTCTTCTGTGTGATAGGTATCTTCTCAATTAAATGTGCCCTAGAAACTGGGTTTCCTCTGTGATTGCTGCCCCAGTGAGTTTACACCCTTCATAATGGTTACACCGGTGATTAACCCTCCTTTTTATATTGATCTACCACTTACTGGGTCTTCTCTATAATGGGTGCCTAAGCAACAAGAAGTCCTTTGTAATGGGTGTCTCAGTGACAAGGCCTCCTTCATAATGTGTGCAACAATTACAGTTTTTTCACTATAACTATAGAACAATGGCTTGTCTTCATATATAATGGGTGCACCAGTGACTTGTCTTCTATGGTGTGTGTCTTGGTCACTAGTCTTCATTTTGGGTGCTAAAGTGACTAGGCCTCCTCTATGATTGGTTCCCCAATGACTGGACATCCTCTGTGATGGCTGGCCAAGGGACGGATGCTCTTCTCTGATGGGTGTCTTAGGAATTGGTCCTCCTCCAAAGTTGGTGCATTAGTGATTAGTCCTCCTGTGTTATGAGTGTGTCCCAGTTTCTAGACTTCCTCCATAATGGTAGACCTAGTGACCGGCCCTCCTCTTTGAAGGATGTCCCAGTGATTGATCATCTTCCATTATAGGTGCTCCATTGACTAGGCCACCCACATTCTTGGAGCCCCAGTTATTAGTATTCCTCTAAATTGGATGCCACAAGGAATAGTCCTCAGTTGTGATAGCTAGCCCTCCTCTGTAATGGATATCACATTGACTGGCTCTCCTATGTGATAGATGTCCTAGTGATTGGGCCTCCTCTACAATAGAAACACCGGTGGCTAGCCTTCCACTGTAAGGGATGACTGCCCCTTCTTTACAGAAGATGTATGATGTGTGCCCAGTGCCTCCTCTCTTTTGGATTCTTCAGTAACTGCCCTTTATATGTGCTGAATGACTTATTCTGTGACGGTCCTCCTCTGTGATGGGTGCCCCTGTGATTGCCCGCTACTGTAATGGTTCTCTCCGTAACTGGCCCTCTTCCATGATGGCTGTCTCTGTGATTGTCCCTCTGTGTTTGTTGCCTCGTTGCCTGACCATTCTTGTGATCTTCTTTAGTGATGGTCTCTGCTGTTGTCAGCGCCACAGTGACTAGACTTCATCAGTGATGGGTACCTCAGGGACTGCTCTCTTTTTGATGGGTGCCCTAGAGACTGGCCCTCTTTTAAGATGGCTGCACCAGTAAATATTCTTCATCCTTTACTGATGTCTCAGTGACTAGACCTCTAGATCTCCTCTGTCATGGTTGCCCCAGTGACTGAACTTCCTCTGTGATGGGTGCTTCAGGGTCTAGTTCTCCTTTGTGATAGGTCCATCAGTGCCGGATCTTACTGTGGTGTGTTCCCAGATGACAAGACCTTCTCTAATATGAAAGTGACTGTGAAAGGGCCTTCTATTTTGTGCCAAAGTGACTGGTTCTCCTTTGTGATGGGTGACTCTTTGGCTCTCTGTGATGGGTGCTCTAGGGACTAATCCTCATCCATAATGGATACACTAGAGTAGCCCTCTTCTGTGCTGTGTCCCCCAGTGACTGTCCGTCCACTATGAGGAGTGTGCCAATGACTGGCTCTCCTCTGTGATAGTTGCCCCAGTGACTGGACGCTTACATAATGACAGCCCCAGTGATTGACCTTCTGTGATGAATGGCCTAACGACTGGTCCTACTCTCCTATGGGTGTCCCAATGCTATGCCCTCTTTTGTGATAGTTGCCCTTGTGACTAGGCTTCCTCCATAATACGTGTCCCAGTGACTGTCCTTCCTCCATAATGATTTGGCCTCTGCCATAATGGATGTCCCAGTTACTGTCTTTCCTCCATAAAGTAACTAGGCCTCCTTTGTATTGGGACTGCCAGTGACTCTCACTTCACTTAATGTTTGCCCAGTGACTAGCTCTTCTCTGTGAAGGTTGTCCCAATGATATTCGTTCATTGATAATGGGTGCACCAGGAATGGTCCCTTTTCTGTGATGGGTGCCACAGTAACTGTCCCTCCTCTGTGTTTGTTGTACCGGTGACTAATCTTCCTCTGTGATGTGTGCTGAGTGACTACATACCCTCTGTGTTAGCAGCCCCGTTTTTGGACCTACTGTGTAATGTTTGTCACCTTAATTGGCCTTCCTCTGTGTAATGCCTCCGTGACAGATCATCATCTGTGATTGGTGCCTCAGTGACTATCTTTACTCTTGATCACTGCTGCAGTGGTGGGTTCTACTATATAGTGTGTTCCACAGTTACAAGTCTTTCTCCATTATAGATGCCCCAGTGACTGGGCCTCCTCTGTGATTAGTAATTATTCCCCCAGCGACTAGCACTCCTCTGTAAAAGTTGTCCTTTCATAATAGGTGCCTGAGGGACTGGTCTTCCTCTGCTATGGATGAATCAGTGACTAACCCTTCTCTGTGAGGTTTGCTCCTGCGACTAGTCCACCTTGGCAATGGGTGTCCCAGTTGGGTGTATCAGTGACAGGCACTCCTTTGTGATTTGTGTTCCATTGATTGGCCTTTCTCCATAATGGATGCCCAAGTGACTCACCCTTCTCTGTTATGGATATCCCAGTGAATTGTCCTTCTTTTTTTTTTTTTTTTTGAGTTGGAGTCTCACTCTGTCGCCCAGACTGGAGTGCAGTGGCTGCTCCCGGCCACTGCAGCCTCGGCCTGCTGGGGTCCAGCAATCCTTCCACCTCAGCCTTCCGAGTAGCCGGAATTACAGGCATGCGCCACCACGCCCAGCTGATTTTTTGATTTATTGTAGATATGAGGTCTCGCTGCCCAGGCGGGTCTTGAACCCGGGGGCTCAGGTAATTCACTCACCTCAGCCTCCCAAAGGCGTGGGATTACAGGCTGAGCCACCAAGCCTGGCAAATTGTCCTCCTTTATTATGGATGACACAGTGAGTAGCCCTTGTCTGTATTGGGTGTATAAGGGACTAGCCCTCCTATGTAAGGAGTGCTCCTTCACTGGCACTCCTTTTTTGAGTGCCACAATAACTACCCGTCCTCTGTGATGCGTTCCCCAGTGACTATCTCTCCTCTGTGATGGGTGGCCCAGTGATTAGCATTCCTCTGTGCTTTGTACCACATATCTGGTCTTTTTCTGTGAGATTTTTTTCCAGTGAGTGACCCTCCTCTGTGGTGGGTGCATCAGTGATTGTCCCTTCTCTGTGCTTGGTGACTAATTGACCATTCCTCCACTGTGAAAGGGGCTCTAGTAACTGATCTCCTTTGTAATCATTGCCCAAGTGACTGACTCTTACCTGGGATTGGCACCACTGTAACTGTCCTCTTCTTTGATGTGTACACTGGAGACTGGACCTCCACTTTGATGTGCATCATGGTGACTAGGCTTACTCTGTGATTGATGCATCAGTGACTAAAACTTCACTGTGATGGGAGTCCCAGTTACTAATTCTCCTTTGTGACTGGTGCCCAAAAACTTTCCTTCCTTTGTGATCACTGCAACTCTGACGTGTTTACTTTCTAATGGGTGATCTAGCCTCTTCTGTGCTGTGTGCTTTGGTGATTAGACATCTTCTGAAGTGTTCCCTAGTTACTGATCTCCCTTCTAATGAGTGTTGCAGTGGCTGACACTCCTTTGTGATTGGTGACTCTTTGATTGGTCCTCCTTTGTGATAGGTATTTCAGTGACTGTACCTCTTCTGTGATTGGCTCCCCAGTAACAGTCATCAATAATGGATGCTATAGTGACTAGCCCTCCTCTTTGCTGGGAGCTCTAGTACAGGCTTTACTCTATGATGGATGTCACATTGACTTGGTCTCTGGTGTGATAGTTGCCCCAATAAATAGCCATTCTTCAAAATGGGTTCCCTGGTGCCAGGTCCTCTACTCTGATGGGTGCCCCAGTGATTGGTACTCCTCTGTGATGGGTGCAACAGTGACAGGCACTCCTTTGTGATCTGTGCTCCATTGATTGAACTTTCTCCATAATGGATGCCCAAGTGCCTCTCTCATATCTGTTATGGATGACCTAGTGACTTGTCCTCCTGTGTTATAGATGACACAGTGAGTAACCCTTGTCTGTGTTGTGTTTATCAGTGACTAGTCCTCCTCTGTAAGGAGTCCTCCTTGACTGGCCCTTCTCTGTTGTGAGTGCCACAATGACTGTCCCTTCTCTGTGACGGCTGCCCCAGTGACTAGTCCTCCACTATGTTGGGTGCTCTAGTGACAGGCACTCTTCTGTGGTACCTTTCTCAGGAACTGTCCCTCCTCTGTGATAGGTGCCCAGTGACTACACATTCTCTGTGCTGAGTTTCCCACTGACTGGCCCTCTTCTGTGATGGTTGTTCCAGTACTGACCCCCCTTCATAACAGGTGCTCCATTAACTGGGCTCCCTCTGTGAGTGGTTTCCCCATGACAAACCATCCTCCAAATTTGATGTCCCTTTGACTAGCCCTCTGCTGTGATGGGTGTTCCTGTAAATGAACCTTCTCCTTAATTGATGTCCCAGTGACTAGCACACCTTTGTAATGGGTAACCCAGTGACTGACCTTTTCAGTTGTAGATGCCCCAGTGACCGAGACTCCTCTATAATGGATGACACAGTGACAGGCCTTCTCTTTTAAAAACACCCAATGGACTGATCCTCCTCTGTGTTGTGTACCCCACTTATGCTTTCTTTTCTGTGATAGACTCCTAGTTAATGGCCTTCCTCTGTGATCAGAGTCCCAGTGACTGCCCCGTCTTTACAGAAATACCTTATTAACTGGTCCTTATCTGTGATGTGTGCCTCCATTAATGGACCTATTTTGTAATGGGTGCTTCAGTGATTAGCTCTCCTCGGTGATGATTTTCCCAGTGACTGGTTCTCCTCCCTGATGGGTGTATCAGTGAGCAGTTTTCTTATGTTATGGTTTCCTCAGTGACAGTTTTTACTGTGTAATATGTGTCCTAGTGAGTGATCCTTTTCTATTATGGGTGCCTCAGTAACAGCCCTTCCTCTTTGGTAGTTGCCCCCACTGAGTCTCTTTTCTCTGGTATCAGTGCCCCAGTGACAGGCTATCATTCATAATGGATTCCCTAGTGAGTGGCTCTGCTTGTGATGGGTATTCCAGTAACTGTCACTTCTCTGTAATCAGTGTTTCAGTGACTCTTTGATGTGTGCCTTTGTGATTGGCTCTTCTCTGTATTGCATTCCACAATGCGTGGGCATGCTGTGATTGGTGCCATTTTGATTGATCCTCATCTGCGATGGTATCCCAGTGACTAGCCCCCTTCTATAATTGATGCCCCGGGGACAAACATATCTCTGTAATGAGTAACAAGTGGTTGACATTACTCCAAAATAAGCGACCAGTGACTGACCCTACATTGTGATGAGTGCCCTGTGATTGGTCTACCATTGTCATCAGTACCCCATTGACTAGGCCTCATCCATACTTGTTTCCCAGACAGTGACACATCACTATTAAGGGTGCTCCATTGACTTTGCCTCCTCTGTGACTGGTGCCCAATGACTGGTCTCTGCCATATGGTTGCCCCTGGGGCTAGCCCTCCTCTGTGTTGGGTGTTCCACTTACGGATACTTCTCAATAATGGTTTCTCCCAGCGCTTAGGTGTCTCCTGTGATTGGTGCACCAATGACTGGCCTTCATGTTTGATGAGTGCCCCTGTGACCAGTCCTCTTCTGTGATGGTTGTTACAGTGACAGGGCCACCTCACAATGGGTTTCCCAGTGAATGGGTATTCTCTGTGATTGGTGATACAATGATTGACCATCCACTGTAATGGGCCATACAATGAAGGACCATCTTCTATGATGGGTGTCTTGGTAACTGTGAACCCTCCAAAATTGGTGGCCGTGTGTCCTGTCTTCTTCTCTGATGGATGATCCAGTTTCCTGGCCTTTATAATGGGTGCGCCAGTAATTGGTCCTCCTCTATGAAAAATATTCCAGTGACTAATTCTTCTCTACTATGTATATCACACTTATTTTTGCCTCTTTTGTGGTGATTGCTCCAGTTACTGGTTGTCTCTTGTTTTGCGGGTCCCAGTGACTGAGTCCCCCTTAATGTGTGTCCTAGTTCCTGATCTTCCTTTGTTATGGGTACCACAGTGACTGGCCCTTTCCTATCATAGCTGTCCCAGTGACTGGTCCTTCTCTGTGATGGGTTTCCCAATGATTTGTACGCTTACATATTAGGTGTTATTTTGACTGGGGCTCCTCTGTAATTGGTGCCTCAGTCACTGACATCCTCAAAATTGGGTGCCTCAATGATGAGTCTGCCTTTGTGATGGGCGTTCCAGTAACTGGAAATCCTCCATAATTGGTGACCCAGTGATTGCCTCTCCTCTGATATTGATGTAACAGTGACAGGCCTCCTTTGAACTTGGTGCCCCAATGACTAGGTGTCCTTCATAATGGTTGTCCCAGTGACTGACTTTTTACTATTTTGGGTGCCAAATTGAGTGTCCCTACTCTGTAATAAATGCCCCTATAACTTCTCTGTGCTGTATGTGTCAGTGACTAGCTTTCTTCTATGAGGGATGTCCTCATTACTGTCCTGCCTCTGTGATGGGTGCCAAAGTGACAGACTCACCTTTTTAATTGGTGCCACTGTCACTTCCCCTCCACTGTGATGGATACCCCAGTAACTGGATCTCGTCTGTGATGGGTGCCCCATTTTCTGATCATCTTCTGTGATGGCTGTCCCAGTGACTGTCCCTCATCTTGATGGGTGCCATGTGTCTACATCTGCTCTCTGATGGGTGCCCCTGACTGGCTCTCATCTGTAATCTGTGCCCCGTCAATGATCCTCAACCAAAATGGATGCCTAATGACTAGTCCTCATCTGTGATAGGTGCTCCAGTGTCTGGTCCTCTTCTGTGATAGATGTCCCAATGACTGGCTTTCCTCTCTGATGGTTGACCAAGTTACTGGGTCTCCATAATCAGTGCCCAAGTGACTGGCATTAATCGATTATGGATTCTCCAGTGACTGTGTTTCCTTTATTATAGGTGTCACTGTGACTAGCCATCCTTTATAATGGGTATCTCAGTGACTGGTCCTTCTCCATATTGGTGCTCTGGTGACTTGCTCTCCTTTGTCATGGGTGACACAGTGACTGACAATTCTCTGTAATGAGCGTACCCGTGACAGGCTCTTCTCCATTATTTGTCCCAGCATCATGCCTCCTCTTTAATTTGTACTTTGTGACTGGCCTTCCTCTATGCTGCATGTCACAGTGACTGACCATACTCTATAATAAGTGACCCTATGACAGGCCATCACCTGTCATGGTTGTTCCAGTGACTAGCACTCCTATATAATTGGTGTCCCAGGGACTAGCCCAGCCTCTTCTGTCTTAAGTGACCAGTTACTAATATTCCTCCAAAATGGGTACCTTGGTGACATGCCCTCCTCTGTGAATGGTGTCACTGTGATTGACCTTCCTCTATGATTGGTGTTCCTGTGACAGAGCATCCTCTATATTGGTGCCACATTGACTGACCCTTCTCCATAATTGGTGCCCTAGTGACTGTGCCTCCTCTCTGATTGGTGCCCAGTGACTGATCATCTTCAAAAATGGTTACCCAAGTGACTAGTCCTTCTCGGTGATGGGTGTTCCACTTTCTGGATCTTTTCCAAACTGGGTGCCCTAATTATTGAACCTTTTTGATGGGTGTCCCAGTGACTGAACCTACTTCTTAATGTGTTGTTCACTGCCTGGGTCTCCCCTGTGACTGGTGTCCCATTGACTGGCTTTCATACATGATGGATTCCCCAGTGACTAGCCCTCTTCTGTGATGGCTTTCAGATGACTGGGACTTCTCTACAGTGGGTGCCCCAGTTACTGGTACTCCTCCACAATGGTTGTCCCATTGAGTAGAACTATTATGTGATGGGTTTTCCAGTGACAAGTTCTCCTCTGTGTCAACTGACTCAGTGACTTTGCATCTTAGGTAATGGATGCTCCAGTGACTCACTCTTTTCTGCCTCAGTTACTGTTCCTCCTCTTGATTACTGCACCAGAGACAGGCTCTCCGATGTGATTCTTGCATCAGTGACAGGGTTTCCTCCCTAATGAGTGATCTAGAGACTGCCCCTTCTCCATTACTGGTGCCACAGTGACTGTGCCTCATCCGTGATTGGTGCTCCAGTGACAGCCCATCTTCTGCCCCTCCTCTATGATGAAAGGTCCAGGTCTAGCCCTCCTCTGTGATGTGTGTCTAGTGACTTGCCATCTTCTGTGATAGCTTTCCCTGTGACTCACCTTCCTCTGTGATGGGCACCTCAGTGATTGACACTCCTCTGTATTTAGTGCCTCAATGGATGACCCTCCTTTGTAATCGCTGCTCCTGTGACTGGCTTTCCTATGTAATCAGTGCCCCAGTGACTCATCTCTCATGGGTATCAAAATTATTATCTTCCTTTCTGATGGGTGCTTCAGTGACTAGAATTTTTCTCTGATAGATGCCCCAGTGACTGAGCCTCCTCTATAATCGTTGCCCTAGTGACTGGTCCTCCTTTGTGAAAAACACCTGAGTGACTGATTGCCATGTAGTGGGTGCCCAAGTGACCAGATTCTCTCTCTGATCACTGCCCCAGTGACTGGGTCTCCTACATAATGGGTGCCCCATTTACTAGCCCTTCTCCATTATTGATACCCTCGTAAGTGGGCCTCCTCAGTGACTGGTACTACAGTGACTGGTCCTTCTCCATTATGAGTGCCCCATTGACTGGGCCTATTTTTTGATTGGGGCCCCAGTTACTGTCCCTCCTTCATAATGGTAGCTCCAGTGACGAGCACTTTTCTGTGATGGGTGTCTCAGTGACTGGACCTCCTTAATTTTGGGTGCAGCAGTGTTTGGGCCTCCTCTGTAATTTTTTCTCCAATGACTGGCCATTCTGTTTGATGGTGATACAGTGACAAGCCATCTTCTGTGAAGGATGTCCTAGTAACTAGATCTCCTTTAAAATGGGTGTCCTAATGACTAGTCCTCCTTAGTGGTTCTTTTCGCATTGATTGGGACTCCACCATAATTAGTGCTCCACTGACTGGACCTCCTTCATGTTTGGTGCCCCAGTTACTGATCCTCCTCAAAATTGGGTCTCACAGTGAGTAGCCCTCCTTTGTAATGTGTGCCACAGTGACTTGCTTTCTTCTGTAATGGTTTTCACAAGGATTGACTCTTCTCTGTGATAGATGCCCAAGTTATTGGCCCTCTGCTCTTATGGGTTTTACAGTGACTCCCCACTCACTGTTTTGATTGCTTAGCGACAGTTCCTTCTCTATGAAGCTGCCTCAGTGACTAATTCTCCTCCTGTTTGTTGTGTCATTGACTCCTCCACCCCAAAAATCATTTCCCCAGTGACTGGGTCTCATTTGTAAAAGGTACAACAATTACAGGCCTTCTATGTGATAGGTACCCCAGTGTCTGCTTCTATTCTATGACTACTGCTCCAGTGATTGGCCTTCCTCTGTGATGGGTGTCCCGGGATTGGACCTCTTCTGTGATGGTGGTCCTAGTGAATGGCCCTCCACTGTGATGGGAGTCCCAGTGATTGGACCTCCTTTATAAAAATGTCCCAGTGACTACTCCTCCTTTGTTATGGATGTCCCTGTGACTAGCTTTCCTCTGTGATTATTGTCATTGTGACAGGGTCTCCTATGTAATGGGTGCCCCAGTGACTATTCCTTTTTCATTCTGGGTGTCCCAGTGACTGGACCTCCCTGGTGATTGGTGCCCCAGACTGACCTTCTTGTATATTGTGTGCCCTAGTGACAAACCCTACTCTGTGATGGGTGTCGCAGTAACAGGCCTCATCCATATTGGTGACCCTGTGACAAGTCAACCTTTGTGATGGGTTTCTCAATGAGTGGCCCTAATCAGTGATGGGTGCCTCAGAAAATGACCCTCCTCTGTGATGATTGTCACAGTTTCTTGCCCCTCCGCCCTTATAGGTACCCCATGAATGGTACTCCTCTGGGATGGATACCCCACTTACTAGTCCTCCAATGTGATGAGTGTCCAAGTGACTAGTCTTCCTCTGTATGGGGTGCCCTGGTG
>NW_007255315.1:1258-6241 GCF_000164805.1 Carlito syrichta | reverse complement strand
GGGCTAATTCACTGGCCCTTCTTTGTTTTGAGTGCCACAATAACTGCCCATCCTCTGTGATGCGTGCCCCAGTGACTATCTCTCCTCTGTGATTAGCATTCCTCTGTGCTTTGTACCACATATCTGGTCTTTTTCTGTGAGGTTTTTTCCAGTGAGTGACTCTCCTCTGTGGTGGGTGCATCAGTGATTGTCCCTTCTCTGTGCTTGGTGACTAATTGACCATTCCTCCTCTGTGATAGGGGCTCTAGTAACTGATCTCCTTTGTAATCATTGCCCAAGTGACTGACTCTTATCTGGGAATGGTACCACTGTAACTGTCCTCTTCTTTGATGTGTACACTGGAGACTGGACCTCCACTTTGATGTGTGCCATGGTGACTAGGCTTACTCTGTGATTGATGCATCTTCTGTGAAGGATGTCCTAGTAACTAGGCCTCCTTTAAAATGGGTGTCCCAATGACTAGTCCTCCTTAGTGATTCTTTTCGCAATGATTGGAACTCAACCATAATTGGTGCTCCACTGACGGGACCTCCTTCATGATTGGTGCCCCAGTGCCTGATTCTCCTCAAAATTGGGTCTCAAAGTGAGTAGCCCTCCTTTGTAATGTGTGCCACAGTGACTTGCTTTCTTCTGTAATGGTTTTCACAAGGATTGACTCTTCTCTGTGATAGATGCCCAAGTTATTGGCCCTCTGCTCTTATGGGTTTTACAGTGACTCCCCACTCACTGTTTTGATTGCTTAGCGACAGTTCCTTCTCTATGAAGCTGCCTCAGTGACTAATTCTCCTCCTGTTTGTTGTGTCATTGACTCCTCCACCCCAAAATTCATTTCCCAGTGTCTGGGTCTCATTTGTAAAAGGTACAACAATTACAGGCCTTCTATGTGGTAGGTACCCCGGTGTCTGCCTCTATTCTATGACTACTGCCCCAGTGATTGGCCTTCCTCTGTAATGGGTGTTCCAGGATTGGACCTCTTCTGTGATGGCGGTCCTAGTGAATAGCCCTCCACTGTGATGGGAGTCTCAGTGATTGGACCTCCTTTGTAAAAATGTCCCAGTGACTAATCCTCCTTTGTTATGGATGTCCCTGTGACTAGCTTTCCTCTGTGATTATTGTCATTGTGACAGGGTCTCCTATGTAATGGGTGCCCCGGTGACTATTCCTTTTTCATTCCAGGCGTCCCAGTGACTGAATCTCCCTGGTGACTGGTGCCCCAGACTAACCTTCTTGTATATTGTGTGCCCTAGTGACAAACCCTACTCTGTGATGGGTGTTGCAGTAACAGGGCCTCATCCATATTGGTGCCCCTGTGACAAGCCAACCTTTGTGATGGGTTTCTCAATGAGTGGTCCTACTCAGTGATGGATGTCTCAGAAAATGACCCTCCTCTGTGATGATTATCAGTTTCTTGCCCCTCTGCCCTTATAGGTACCCCCATGAATGGTACTCCTCTGGGATGGATGCCCCACTTACTAGTCCTCCAATGTGATGGGTGTCCAAATGACTAGTCTTCCTCTGTGTGGGGTGCCCTGGTGTCTGAACAGACTCTGTTATGGGTCCTCCAGTTACCCATTCTCTTCTGTGATGGATGCCCCAGTTATCGGTTCTCCTCTGTGTGGGTGCCTTAGTGATTTTCCTCTTCTGTGATGACTGTCACAATGATTGGCCCTCCTTTATTATTAGTGCCTCAGTGATTATGCCTCCTCTGTTATTGAAACCTCATTGATTGGCACTCCTCTGTGATCAGAGGACCACTGACTTGTTCTGCCTTTTAACCAGTGCCTCAGTGACTGATCCTTATCTATGATGGGTACCCCAGAGACTGACTTCATCTGTTGATGGGTGTTCCAGAGATTGGTTCATCACTGTGTTAATTTTCCTTGTGTCTGGCCTCCTCTGTTATGGGTGTCTCAGTCGTTGGCTGTCCTTGACAACTGATGCCCAATTACTGACTATTATCTGTTCTGGATGCCTCAGTGGCAAGCACCCTTCTCTGATGTTTACTCCAGAGACTGGTCCTCCTCTGTGATGGGTGTCTCCATGAGTTCTTGTCCTTGTTGGTGGTTGCCCCAGTGACTATACCTACTCTGTGATCAGTGTCCAAGGAACTGGGTCTCATCTGAAATGGTT
Organism: Carlito syrichta; assembly: GCF_000164805.1. Lineage (NCBI taxonomy): Eukaryota > Metazoa > Chordata > Mammalia > Primates > Tarsiidae > Carlito > Carlito syrichta. The sequence goes on along the minus strand of NW_007255315.1, from coordinate 4,111 downwards.
GTCACAGTGACTGGTCATCCTCTGTGATCAATGACTTAGTGATTTTCCCTTTTTCTAATGGATGCCCAATTGACTGGGTTTCCTTGCTGATGGGTGCCTCAGTGACTGGCCCTCCTATGTGGTAGGTGCCTCTTTACTGGGTCTCCTCTCTCATGTGTGCCCTAATGACTAGTGCTCCTCTGTGATGGGTGCCCCATGACTGAGTCTTCTCCTCACTGGTGCCCCAGTGACTGGATCTCCTTGGGAAGCAAGTTCAAGTGAATGACTTTTATGATGGATGTTTCAATGACTGAACTTTCTCTATAATATGTGCCCAGTGACAGGCCCTCCTCTGGGAAGGGTTTCCCAGTTACTTGCCCTCCTCTGTTATGGATTTCCAAATGACTGAGCCTCCTCTATAATGGTTTCTCTAGTGACTTGTCCTCTTCCATGTTGGGTGCCCCCGTTACTTATCCTCCACAGTGATGGTTACCCAAATGACACAACTTTTTCTTTGATCATTCCTCCTGTGAAAGGGTTTTCACCATAATGGGTGCTCCAGTAATTGGTCCTACTCCATTATTGGTGTCTCAGTGACTGGGCTTCCTCTGTGATTGATGCACCAGTGACTGGTTCTTCTTCATAAAGCTTGCCTCAGTGACTGGCCCTTCTATATGAATGCTGTGCCAGTGAATGTCTTTCCACAATAAAGTATGCCCTAGTGACAGACTCTTCTCTGTTATGGATACCACAGTGACTAGCCCTCCTCAGTGATGGGTATCCTAGTGCCTAGTCTTCCTCTCTGAGTGGTGCTCCTGTGACTGTTTTGCCTCTGTGATACATGCACCAGTGCCTGAGCCCCCTCATGATTGGTGCCCCATTGTCTGGCCCTTCACTGTTATGGCTGTTCCCTGAGGTGGGAATTCTTAATATCTAACCTTCTCTGTGATGGGTGTCCCAGTGACTGGCTCTACTTTGTGATGGTAGCCCCTGTGATTGATCCAGTTCCCTAATATTTGCTCCAGTTACTGGCATTCTTTCCTTATGGGTGCTCCATGACTGGGCCCCCTCTTGATGGGTTTATCAGTAGCTGGGTCTCCTCAGTAAAGGGTGAACCATTGAATAACCCTCATTTTTAAGGGAATATCCATGACTGGTCATCCTGTGTGAGAGGTGCCCCAGTGATAGGCACTCTACTGTAATGGGAGTCTCCGGGATTGGCTCTCCTGTTTGATGAGTGCCACATTGACAAGTCCTCTTCTGTAATGGGTGTCATAGGAACTATCTCCTCCTCTGTAATGGATGACTTTGTCATTATTCCTCTTCTGTGATGGATTCCACAGTGCCTGGCCATCATATATGTTAGGTGTTCCAGTGAGAAACCCTATTATGTGTTTGAAGTCACAAAGAATTGACCTCCTCAATAATGTTTACCACAGCAACTGGACTACTTCTGTTATTGGTGCCCAAATGACTGACCACTCACTGTGGTGTCTGTCACAGTGACTACTCCTCTTCTGTGATGAGTTTTCTAGTAAATGGACCTCCTCCAAAGGGGTGCTTCAGTGACTACACTTCCTCTGCCATGTGTGTCGCAGTTTCTGGATCTCCTCCACAATGCGTGCCCCAGTGCCTTCTCCTCCAAATGGATGCCCCAGGGACTAGCACTCTTTTCTGATGGATGTTCCAGTAACTGATTCTCCTCCATAATTACTGCTCCAGTGAATATACCGCTTATGTGACTGGCCATTCTCTGTGGTGGGTGTACATGGACTGGTTCTCCCCTGTGACAGATTTCCCAGTGACTGGGACTCCTCTATTATGTGTGTTCCAGCGATTGGCTTTCCTCTGTGATTGTTGCCCCAGTGAATAGTAATCTTTCATAATATGTGCCGTATTGACTATAGGTGACACAGGCCATGGTCCTCTTCTATGATTGTTGTCCCAATGCCTGGTGCCCCTCCATTTTTGCTTCCCCAGAAACTTGCCCTTCTCTATGATTGGTGTCCTGTTTACTGTGCCAAATCATTATGGATACCCCAGTGACTGGCCCTCCTTTGTGATAGGTGTCCTTGTGACTACCCCTTTTTGATGACTGCCCCAGTGACTGGGCACACCTCTTCTGTAATGGGATTCCTAGTGACTGCCCTCTCCATGATTTGTGTCCCAGTGACTGTCCCTCTTCTGTGATGGCTAAAACAGTGAAAAGCCCTCTTCTCTGATGGGTATCCCAGAAACTAGACCTTTGTGATGTGTGCCCTTGTGACTGGCCCTCCTCTGAGATGTCTGCCCCACATTCCCAGGCCCTCTTGTGTGATGAGTGCCCCAAAACTGGCCCTCATCAGTGATGACTGTCCAATTGATTAGCTAGCCTCCATAATTGTTATCCCAGTTACTATCCCACCTCCAGGATAGGTTATCAGAGACATGCCCTCCTCCAATATGCGTGCCCCAGTAGATAGCTCTCCTTTGTCATGGGGACCCAGTGACTGGTCTCCCTATGTGATTGTGACCCAGTGACTACATAATCTCCATGTTTTTGCACCAGTGGTTAACACTTCTCCATTGTGGTTGCCCCAGTGACTTGATCTCAACAGCAATTGGTGGTCAATGAATAGTCCTCCTTTATAATGTTTGAGCCAATGAGTTGCCCTCCTATGTGATTAATGTCCCACTTACTGGGCCTCCTGCATAATGGGCACCCCATTGACTAGTCCTCCTTTGTGTTGGGTTTTCCAGTGACTGGCCTTCCCCCATAATAGTGTCCCAGTGACTACGACTGAATTATTATTGTTGCATCAGTGACTGACCTTCATATATTCTGTATCGGTGCCCCATTGACTGGAACTTCTCTGTGATTTATGCCCAAATGAC
>NW_007255315.1:0-807 GCF_000164805.1 Carlito syrichta | reverse complement strand
GACTGACTCTCTGCTCTGATAGTTGCCCCAATGACAGTGCCTTCTTCATAATAGGTGCTCTAGTTACTGGCTTTCCTTCATTATGTATGCCCCAGTGACTGTGCCTCCCCTGTGAATAATTCCCAGTAAACTGGAACACCTTCATAATGGTTACTATGAGTTAAAACCCTCCTCTGTGATGAGTGTTCAACTTACTGTGCCTCGTTTATAATCGGTGACCCAGTGACTGACCATCCTTTGTGGTGTGTGTCCCAGTGACATGATCTCCTCAATAAGGTGTGTCCCAGTGACTGGTCCTCCTGTTTTTGATACCTAACTGATTGGTTTTCATTTAGAATGGGTACTCCAGTGACTACCCTCCTTCATTACAGTGGGAAGTGAGACATTAGTAACAGTGGAGGGCTACTCATTGACTCAATCATATATATATCAGGATTTATTGAGAGGACAGAAAACACACACCGTGGGAGGACACCCTAGGGGGTGACCTCCTCCTCCATAATTGATCTTCCAGTCATTCATTCTCTTCTGTGATTCGGGTCCCATCTTAATGGGTGCTTCATTGAGTGACCCTCCTTTGTGATGGATGTCCCAGTGAATGGGTCTATTTTTTACTGGGTGCTCCATTGACTGGGCCTAGTCTGTGATTGCTGTCCCAGTGATTGGTCCTCCTCCAAATTGGGTGCCCAAGGAACTAGCCTTCCTCTGTGATGTGTGTTTTAGTAAGTGGACCTCTGCCCTAATTGGTTTCCCAATGACTAGCCCTCTTCTGAGAGTAGTGCCACAGTTACTTGCTCTCCTCTCTGA
>NW_007255314.1:19632-20240 GCF_000164805.1 Carlito syrichta | reverse complement strand
GTGATTACTTGTTTAGCAATGCTCAAAACTCATTACTTTGTGACTTCACGTAAGTCTTGTAAATTTGTGAACCTTCAGTTTCATTTTAGATGAAGAAATTTGACCAAGTTTTCTTTCTCTGACAGAATGTCAGGTCTCACATTCACCCAAAAAATCATTTCATGAAAGTCTTTGATACATCTCATAAACCAATGTTTTTACACATTGTAGTTTCAGGATGGCATGGGCTGCTGAGAGGCTTGATTTCTAATGTAATTAAGTCAGTCCTCCTTCCTTCACTTGCACAAGCATGCTTGGTAGCCCATGATCACACCCATGGCATCATCAACACCAGCAAGTCCAGCAGCTAAACTGAAGTGACCTGGGCTGCAGTACTGACTTTAAGTCTCAGACTCACAAAATGGGTGGGAATGGAAGCTGTGAATATGAAGAGGTGTTTTGGGGATCATGATCCTCTGCTTGTGTGTCCCTGTCACCTCAGCTCCTCTTCTACTGCACATATACACTGTAGATCACCAACCACCCAGACCCATTACCTTGATCTTGCTGTGTTCTCTTCATGGACTACAACCATAGGGTAGGCCCACTCAAAAAACTATTAAGCAATA
>NW_007255314.1:9543-17794 GCF_000164805.1 Carlito syrichta | reverse complement strand
ACATTTAGAGTTTTGGTGTACATGTCTGGGACTCAAGACTTTCCATTTAACTCAAGCTTCTGTTGATGCCCAACAGGCAAAACACTGTGCTGGTTACAGTATGGTAAGTGTGGTGACTGCACACAGTACCTGCTTTAAAGGATCTTGATGAGGAGTCTGCTCCTCATGGAAATGGTGATATGCATAAGTGACACTATCAAGAGTGGGGATTACACTGTTGAGAGGGAAGTCCTGTTTCCTGGGCACAGGCTCTTACTCCTAAAGAGGAAGAAAGACAGCAACCAAGGCTTCGTAGGGGTGACGTGATGCAGTGTGTAGAGCAGGGACTCTGGGACAGTCTGGGCTAGTCTGGGCCCAATCAGGTTACTTAGCTTCTCTGTGCCTCAGGTTCCTCATTTGTTAAGGTGCTCCTTTAATGGTAGCTAACAATTGGGATTGTTGCAGATAATTCCAGAATGTACTTTTTGTAAAGCTCCTAGGACAGTTCTTGGCACAGAATGAACACTATTAATTCCTTATTTTGTGTTTCATAATGTAACACAAACTTGATTAGTATTGGGGGATATTATTTTGGGTTATTATGGTCTTATGCCTTATATTTTACCTAATTGTATCCCAATAGTACTTCAAAAATTCTTTTGCCATTTGTGCTTGAAATCACCAGTACACAGGAACCATGAGTCCTATAGTTAAAGGAGCCCAACTGTCTGGAAAATCATGACTTCATGGTTTCCATAAAAGGTTTCAAGATTTGGTAAAGTGGTCCATGACTCAGAGTCCACTATTAGGGGTAGTGAATACTGACACTGCCAAATACTGTAGAAGTTTCTTGTCAACTACTTTGAGTTTCTCTTTCTTCATCTCTAAATTGGGAAATATTTGATGCCATGTAGTTGGCAGGTTGGGAGATCAAGATGTGGAAAATCCCTGACTGGAGGCTGCAACTGGGGTTCCTTTACTCCTTGGGATGGGCTCTCCTCCTTTCCTATAGGTAGTGACCACAGCAGCCTTGCCAGATTTCCTTTGAGGGAGGCATGTCTGTGTCTTCTCAGAGCATGAAGAACTTATAGGATCTGTGCTGGGGGATGAATTGCAGTTCTAGGAGGGAGACCAGGTGCAGAAGTCCAGAGGCGCTGAGGAGCTGAGGTAATGGGGTTTATGTATCAGGTGGGAAGATATGACTCTCTGAAGAGCCCAGCTCAGCTGGGAGAGCGAAGAGCTAACATGGGCCAAGGGAAGAGCTGGAATCTCCATGGTCGGTGTATGACACCCAGACATTCCTAAAACAATTAGAGAACAAAAGTCATAGTAAATTATGTGCTGAGATTATTACTCAGATCCCTGTTTTCTCTTTTTGGCTTTTATTAATTTAAAAAATATATGGTTGGAGACAGAGTCTGGCTCTGTTACCCATGCCAGAGTGCAGAGGCCTGAAAATATCTCACTGCAGACTCAAATTTCTGTGATCAAGCCAACTTCCTTTCTCAACCTAACATGAAGCTGAGACTACAAGTGTGTGCCAACATCCCTAGCTAATTTTAAAAATTATAGTAAACAGGAGAGTCTCTCTCTGTTTCCTAGGCTGGCCTCACACTCCCGGGTGCAAATGATTCTTCCATTAACCTCTCAAAGCACTGAAATTACAGGCATGGTCAACCATGCCTGGCCTGCTTTCTCTTTTTAAAGTGAATAATTCTTGAGGTGAAACTTCCTCCCAGAAATCTCTGTTGCAATACTTAGAACTTATCACCCATCCCTGTTCACTATTCATTTTCTCTACTCTCTAACCTTAGGAACCACAGATTATTAATAAAAGCTCATGCAAAAGAGCTGGCACAACTAAAGAAGTTCCAGGGAGAGATACCTCCTTCTTACTATTTGAGCATCTCAAGGTCCTCTTCACTCATTGTGACCATGATGTCTTCCAGGGAGATCCTTGAGGAACAATTGACTGATGGGCTCAGACTGGCAAGGTACCTAGTCCAAAAACTCAGTCCAGGTAAGGGGCCACCAGCCTTGATGACACAGTGCTCTAGGCTTAAGTACACTCCAGACCTCCACATCTCCAAGCATCACAATTTTATCAGGGGACTTTGTTTCCACTAAACATTTGTGGCCATGACATGATGACATGACTTCCTGGGAAGGAAGAAAAAAAATAGCATGAGTAAAATCTCTGCTTACCATTTAATGTCTTTGGGACAATGAACAATTCATTGCAAGTATTCCTTTGGTCAACATGATGTTTGGTTATTCTCTGCCTGCTAAGAGGCCATAATATCGTTGTCTACATCTCTGTGGAGAGTGGGACCCAGGCTGAACTAAATGTGATCTATGTTTCGCGAGTAGACCTGATCATAACTATAGTGCATAGCCTTATTGACATGCTTCTGTATATAAGAAGGAGCCTCATCACTCTCAGTAGCCATGAGTCACAAAAGCTCTGTGTAGCTACAGAGATTCATTTTCACTCAGGTTCAGCTATTTCCTTCCTCCTGGTAATGGCAGCTGAAATCATCCTCTCCTCTGTGAACAAGCTGGCTGCTTGCTGAAGGAAAGGGAAATATTGCCATTTTGCTTCTAGAAAGCAGGTGGGCTGCTGGCCCAGGATCTGTGAGGAAAAAGATTGAATCCATGTGCATGATCAGGAAGTCTGAAGCTGGGAGGATAATCTAGCAGAAGAGGGAGAGTCAGACCCTGGCTCAGGAAAGCTAACCAAGATGGTTGTATTAAGTCATTATCTATGCCTTTCTTGGAGACGACACTTAAACTTTCCTATTCCCACATTGGAAGTTTGATGTTGCTGTGTTGGGAGCAGGCAGTGTAGTGGAAGTGTCTGGAGAGAGATCTGCTTTATGTGACAAACCCTCATCTGAATTCACTTGTAGGAATCCTACCTGCTGCAGAGTATCTGAGACAGCCAGAACCCTCATTCTCCTGGTAAGTCTGAGAAAGATGAAGAGGTCCACCATGGAGTACTCTCTCATTCTGTCAAGGTCCATGTGGCATTTTCAGCCCTTCTTGAGAAGCAACTAGGAAGAGAGTCATGGCACATCACAGTATGGAGAAGAAAGGGCCAGAAAGCAACCATTGTTGGAATCTACACAATGCCTCTAAAGCAAAGCCCATAGGGTGGATAGCATCCACATTTCAAGACTGTATTGCAAACTCTTGACTGTTTTAGTCATCTCCACATACTGTGTGCCATGAGGGTAACCCCATAGAATGTCTTTCTCCTTGCTCCTCAGTCTGTAATCTGCAGAGTTGACTGAGCACTTGATCTCTTCTGACAGATCGTTCCCATGTATCCCCACTATATTCCACCCAGAAGTGGATGCTTCTGTTGTTGTTGTGGTGGTTGAATAATTTTATTCCATGTGCCTGCAAGCACTCTCTGCCACCTCCCACCTAATTAAGCTAGGACTTCATAGTCCCTCATTCTTTGTGATTAACCTTTTGACCTTGTCACTTCAACAGGGACTTGGTTATGGCAGCTAAAGCATCCTCTCAACTGTGAGCTAGCAGGGTACTAGCTGAGGGAAGAGGAAAAAATGCCATTTTATTTCTAGGAAGCAGGTGAGCTGCTGGCCTAGGATCTGTGGGGAAAATGATTGGATCCATGTGCAGACTCAGGATGCATGATCCTAGGAGAATATACTGCCAGAACAGAAAGATTTCGGTCCCTAGTTCATCAAAGCTAACCGAGATGGTTGTGTCAAGATATGATCTCCAGCTTTCTGGAATCTGACCATGAAATTGTTCTGTTTTCACACTGGGAGAATTATGTTGCAGTGTTGGGAGTGGACGTGGATGGGACGTGACTGGAGAGTGATCTCCTTAATGTGACAGATTCTTGTCTCAATTCACTCTTAGGAAACTCTTCTAATATAGATTGTATGAAACCTCCAGACCCATTATTTTCCTGGGAAATCTGAGGAATGAGTAGATTTTTAGGACGGTGTTGACACCTGAAGACTCCACATTCAGCGAAAACCAGATACTGTTGAATATTTGTATCTCATCCTTTCAGTCAGCCCCACATTTTCCTGTTCACAGTGTTTTCTGTTTTTGCTGTCAGTCATGTATAGGTTTTCATTTCTTCTACCCTTTCATTCAATAACCTACACCTACAGATTGAGGTGTACTCCCTTGCCCCAAATTATTTGTAAACATTGTTTTCCTTATGCAGATTATTTAGTGTAATGTCTGTTTGCTTTTGGCCCTTTGTTCCTCAACATATTTTTAATTTAGTTTTTTTTAATTAGAAAAAGAACCTAGGAAGAGCATCATCACACATAATATTATGGAGAATAAAAGTCCGAAAGGCAAAAGTTTTTGAAATTCACAAAATGCCTCTAGAGCTCTATCCATGGGTACATGTCATACCAATCTCACACTGCTGCAAACTACTGATCCTTTTAGTCATCCTTAAAGACTGTTTCTTTTTCTGATACTCCGTGGTGAACATTATACAGCTCTGATGATGTCCCAGAGAGACCCTCTAGTTCTTAGACCAAGAATGCTAGATTAGGCTGAGAGGTGTCATTTTTATAACCAATAATCATACACATATATTGTTTTAAGCAGTTTCTAGAGTGGTGTGTGATTATGAACATGGGGTTGGTCAACGAACTCTGCTAGTTTCCCTGTCTTGGGTCATGACTGTGCCAGTCTGAATCCATTGTCAGGATCTTAGTTCCAAAGCAGGTATGACCAATTCATGTTTACCTATGTAGGACATCCCCAAAAGGTATCTGTCAGACTTGCTGACAGATGTAATGTTTCCTGCTAGCTGTAACATTCTTTTTAAAAAAATTTTCTTCTCTTCAGCATTGTTTTTTGATAATCTGTGCCTGCCGAAAGGGCAATAACACTTTTGCCTACACTGCTGCTGAGGCTGTGAACCAGGCTCATCTGACTCTATGATCAATCTTTTGTGGTAGCCTGATCATTGCTACTGAGTGTATTGCCTTGGTGATATGTTCCTGGATATAGGATGGAGCTTTGTCACTGTCAGTGGCACAAGTCACCATGTTTTCATGTGGCTGCAGAGATTCATTTTCACCTAGATTCAGCCATTTCCTTTCTTATTTCATTATTAGAAATAACAGTTGTGAAAAACCTTTCAAGTGAGAAGAAGCTGGATACTTGCTGAGAACAAAATAATCATTGCCATTTTCCTTCTAGCAAGCAGGCGGGCTGCTGGTTTAGGATCTGTGGGAAAAAGAATGGATTAGTGCCTAGACTCAGGACAGATGATTTTACCCCTGAACTCAGTGAAGAAAGTCAAACCATTTCCACAATGTACAACTTCACCCCTTCTGAAATATTTATCTCATAGTACCCTGCACGGCTCTGAGGAGCTTATGTCTTTGTGTTTGAATTGGACAGTGGATTGTTCATGTGCATTGGGGAATCTGCTTAATGTGTCTGATCCTGTCTGACTTTATTTGCAGAACTGCATTGTTCAAGATGAGGAAGAAGACCTTGACCCAATATGTCCCAGGTAATTCTGAGGGATTGTGGGCAGCTCTTTTGGTGTTGACATTTAGAGACTCCAGATGCAGGGAGTAGTAAAACCTACCAACTATACCTGTTACTAATGTTGCCTGTTTTTATGATATACTTGTATTGGTATTTCCCCCTCTTATTAATTTCTGTCAAATCTAGTCATCTATATTCAATGGACTCAGTTGACCTAACCAATGGCAGACGTTTTCTGCAGTCTTCTTTCCTGTCCTTTGGCTTCTAGTGAAGTTGACGTGAATGTCTGGTGTCTGCCTCTTTGATCTTAACACATTTGCAAGTATTTGATAGCAGGAAAGTGAATTAAAAAATCTCATCATGCTGTAGTATTATTAAAAAGAGACATTGAGAAACAATGTTTCTAAGAGTCTTTGAAGATTCAAGAACCTGTGTTCATTTGACCACAGTGTGTTGATTTCCACACAATTTGTGCAAACGTGATGAATGCAGCTTTATGTCCCTGTTTGTGCATTGTGTACTGTGGTTATTTCTTCAGGGATAGTTCTGTCTCCTTCCTCCTCAGTTCATCATCTGCCCAGTGAACTCTCTCTCCTGCCCCAGATGGGGAGGGCGGGATTGTTTTATCACTGTTAGGGGACTGTCCTTTGCCTCTCTGGGCCTTTCTATAGGCCTTCCTTTAGAACCAGCTTGCCATGTGTTTTCGGTCTCCTCTGGTGTTTATCTTCGTTCTTCTTCACCCACCAGGCTTAGCAGGGTGATGCTGCAGGTTAAAGAGCAGGACGTCACCTTAACTTCTTCAATTTACCATGAACTGTCTGACTCCAACCAGTTGTCCAGAAGCACTTTGTTCTAATCTGAGGATCAGCAAGCCTGCTCTGCCTTGGATGTAGCCTGTGAGTACTCCATTGAGAAGGTCATGAAGCTCTACTGGTCTTGGAGACAGCCAAGATGTTGTTTCCTGCAACTTGTACAGGCTGAGAAAGTCATTCATGCAGGCAGGCCCTGTGGACTTACTGTTTGGAAACTGGTGCTTGGATCTAATTTTAGGTACAGAGGTTAAATGGGTGGAACTGTCCTGTTCTCTTGTCCTGGTCTACTACTTTGTCACCTGGTGCCTCCTCAACAGAGAAGGTTAGTATCAATATAGGCCAGAGAGGGGAAAGGTGAGGGATAACTAGAAAACTTTGAACACAGTAGCTCACCTAGAGAAACTTGTGTCACAGACCTCCTTCCTTAAAACAAGACATCTCTCTTTGATGAAGTTACATTGCTAGTTGCATTTCCTGGGTAGTACCTTTCTCTCCTCTCTGGCCATCCACATGTGCTCGCAGTCTTGCCCAATTATTCTGGGCGTCTGTTTTTGTGATTCCTGTGTCCCAAGCCAGGTTCTCTACTCCTTTGTGGTGGCTTCCCTCCACCTGAAGAGTCTTGGGTCCCATCCTCCATGCATGGCCACAGCTTTCATCCTCCTTGAACACCAATGATTTTTTTCAATGTGTGGGTTTGTAATTTCCATCATGTGTCTCATCTCAGTGTTGTATTCTCATGTAAACAATCAACAAATGGTGTGTGTGATGGGCTGCTAATCTAATTGATGACCAAAGCATAGTGCTGCCCATCTCCATAATCTCCAGAAAATACTCTCTGTTGAGCCAGTATCCCATGAGGTAGCATCTTTATAGCGTGTATACAGGAAAAAAATAAATTTTCACTGTTTATTCCTCATTTTATTTTTTTTACTTTATTTTTCTGGCAGTTGCATGTAGTTCATTGAGAGTTTTATCCATCAGATTATCTTGTAGGAGGAGTAAGTAACTGATGTCCCCCAATACATCTGAGTATTTGTAATGAAATTAGCCATTAACAGTTTTATCCTCCATATTATTTTGGTGAATAAGGGTCTTTTCATGCTGGGATCATTCTCTTTCCTGTTTTCCATTTCTCCCTGAGTTGTATAGAAGCAGAGGTTTTTTTCAGCTACTGCTCCATGAGACTTTCTGTGGAAAACTAGTCAGGGGCTGTAATGTTTTTGTCTCTCCTCATCCCCTGCCCCCAGGATTTCTCCTCTCAGCTCTCCTTTCCTGAAGCTTCTATACTACTGCAGAGACCCCTCTCTCAGAAACACCACAGGCAGGATATGACTTCCCTGAGCAGGAAGGAAAATACTCAGTGACAAGTCTTAGAGGTGAGATGCATGTGATGTGGGATGGCCCTGCCAGGGCTTCATTAAACATGGGCCAGGAGAGACAAATTCACCAATGCAGATGGGTTGAAAGGAATGGATGGGCCTTCCAAATTATACATGGATGCTTCCTGTATGTGGGTTTATTATGATAATGTGTGAATAGTGTGTAGAGTGTACAGCTGTGACCCCAGCAGTGTGGTCACAAGTGGCCTATTCCACCCCAAAAGAAGTTTCAAATATAAGTTAAGACTATAGTATGGAAAAGAAGGGAAAGCAACATTATGAAATTAAGTGGTGATAATTAAAAACATTCCCAGGACTTGCTTTTAAATAGTAAATACAGGGGACCAGTATGGAGGTCAGGGCTTGCTTAGTTTTCACCAACCAGATTTGCTGGTTCCAGGTGTTTTCCCCATCAGCCTAATATGAACTATGATAGGATCTGAGTGTCCTAAGTGACTAATGGGCAAGGAGTCATCAACTGCACTTTGAATGACTATGGAGGGGAAACCAGGCCAAGAGAAGAATTTGTGGACAACGATCTGGAAGCTAAAGGCACTTGGGGTTAGGGAGGGGCCA
>NW_007255314.1:0-9300 GCF_000164805.1 Carlito syrichta | reverse complement strand
CTTCTGAGAAAATGTATCCATCTCTTGGTAGAATACAAATAGTTTGCATTAAAGGGCTGCTGCCCAGACCCCACTGAAGGAGTGGCTATGGAAAGATTGCACACTCTGTTACCTTTCTAAGGAACCACAATTCTGATTCTAAATCACTTTGGGCCCTCAGTTTCCTTCCATGGAAGAGACTGGTATCTCTACCTTACTGCTTATGGCTGCTAACAGCCACTATACTTCAACAGAATGTATATGAGTGTGCAGGTAGTAAAAAAGTTATAGGCAACAGGAAATTCCTAATGTTCCAGCACTCTGAACAGCTCACCTCACTTAGTATTTGGTCTATAGTATTCCATGTCCCTTTTCAAGGTTCTTCCCGAAAACCTTGAGGTTCTAACTCTTTCCTGTTCTTACTTCAGTGAGGAAAGATCACATTTCTACTCCTATCCTCTCTAGAACTTACTCTCTAGGCTACAGGGAAAAATTTAATAACAATGGAATAATAGGCATGACTCTGTGAGCCCGTCTGGTGGGTGGTTTCTTACTTTTGAGACTCTCCAGCATGGGCACCTGCCATCTCAGCATCCCCAGGCACAGACATGGAAGGTGACATCCCATTCATTTACATGATATGTGTCTTTGTGATCTGGGTCACTGGGTGTTTTTGCTAAGAGGCAGGGACTTCATAGATGGGTGTTGCAGGAGTGCTAAGCAAAGGGAAAACTGGGATTGTTCCCATTGAAACCTCCTTCACCTTTAAACTCCCATCCTGGATGCCTGTCCCCAGGACCCTTTGAGTGGAGGTTTGAGGCTCCATGTGTCAGAGGTACAAGCTTCACACATAAAGCTGGAGTCAAATACCATGGTGACCAACTCTCAGCATCGCCGCTGTACCCACAATGGGATTGTGCGTATGGCTTAGGAAGGTGGGACCTTTCCTCCGCTACCTGCAACTTCATAGCCAGCACTGATTCTAGGAACCACTGACATTTCCAGTGTTGGGAAGGAAAGGGGAACTGGAAGCTGTAATGCGAGTGTTGGCTCTCATGATGTTGTGGGTGGAGGTGACAATATGACCTCTCCATGCTCGCTCAGGGTAAAGTGGACATCCATGATGCTTAATGAGTAAATTATGATCAAACTGCTGTCAGGCATTTGTTTGCCACTTACTAGTTGCTCACCTCAGCCAAGTAATTTGTCTTTTTGGCATTTATATCTCAATTCCCTCATCTGATAGCCTGAAGAATATCGTCATGCAGTCATGGTTAAGAGCATTAATTTTGAGAATTTCCTGCGTGCCTGATTCAACAAACATTGCTCAACAGACCTATGAATACATGTTATCTAATTCCTTTATCTTTCTGGCAAATTAATACTGTAAATGTGACTTTACACACATTGTCTCATCACATTGCTCGTTTAAGATTTCTACTTTCTAGGGACTCCTCTTTTTTGCTTTCTCAGGAATTCTCACTTAGCAATTTTCTTCTTCTTTTCACCATTCTTCCTTAAGCCAATCTCCCCTCACTAGTTACTGTCCATAACAATGTATTAGGCACAGTAAAAATGGGCCCACAAGGCAGTCTCCAGACATATCCAGCTTATTTTTCTGTTTTCATCTCTGTTTGAAATAAAGGGAAACTTCACATATAAAGTGTACAAATACATCTTTTAAGACACACCCACTAGTTTACCATCTCCACTCCTCCCATGGTTGTGTGCTCAATTACCTTCTCACAATGATCCACTTCTACTCAAATGTTTTTAAAACAAAGCTCCCAACCCCTAACATCCATTCATCTAGGGTGTGTTCATTTTTTCCTTCTGTCCCTCTCAATATCTCCTCCTGGAACCACAGGGGCTGATTGGTACTCATCTGTCAGTGAAGAGGCAGTGAAGAGGCAAAGGTCACATGAGATAACATGCACCAGTCTGGCTCCATGGAGAGGGCTCACAGAAAGTGTTCAGTGAGTGTTAGAGCATGCATGGTCCCTTACATGTACTGTGATAACTTGTATTGAATCTTCTCTCTGTTCTCTCTTTTGCTTCTCCTTGGATCCTCACAGTCCCAGACAAGACACACACACTGGCTCAGACACTATCTCCTGCTCACTTTCTCTGGAGTCCTGAGCATGAACCATGTTCCAGGAAAGAGTTGGCAAGAGTTGACAGTCAAGGATAGAGTGAATGCTCTTTGTTTGCTTCTCCTTTACCTGGTGATTCCTGCCTGCTCTCTAGCAGGTTACTTATTTCTCACCGCATCTCCTCTATCTTATTCTCCTCATGTTTCTAACTTTTTCCAAGTCATATGATGAGAATAGAGATTCTAATGTTATATTCCATGTATCCCAAGTCTCTATGTAATAATTTCTTCATTAGATTATTAGGTAGATATATGTATTTATGTCATTTGTGAGATCCATTATATTTGGTTTATACATTATGTAGCACAGCAATTACCAATTCTTTTGATATCAGGGCCAGTTTCATGGAAAACAATTTTTCCATGTACCAGGGATGGGAGAGGGTGGCATCATCAGGCATTAGATTCTCATAAGAACACAATCTACATCCCTTGCATGTACAATTCTCCATAGTGTTTGTGCTCCTCTGAGAATGTAATGCCATCACTGATGTGACAAAAGATGGAGCTCTGTTTGTCCTCTATGACCTCCTGCTGTGTAGCCTGGTTTTTATCTGGCCACAGACTAGAGAAAGGGCATTGCTGGGGACCATTGATATAGAGCATTTGTTTGTATGCAGTATATATTTATGCAGTTTTATAAATTGCCCAGATTTAATCTTCTTTCCCAGTTCTTTCTCTCATGAGATATTTCTTGAATTTTGATTGAGTGTTTTAATCTTTATCCCAGAAACACAGCCTGTATCCAGTGTGATTTCCTTGCTCTTACCTGATATTCCCAGGACTTATATGTATTTTTTATTCTACTTTTCTTGAATATTTTTGTAAGTTGGAAGCACCTTTGCCTCCTGGCTAAATGATCAATTACTGGTTAATGTAAGGAAGAATGATACAAAAGAAAATATCAAAGTGTTGCTATTGACTTCACCTCACTTCTTGGACTTTCTTGTCCAAAGCCACTTTTCTTATCTGATATCCCTCTTTTGGGCAAGAGTGTGTCCCAGTAACATCAGAGATAACAATGAATCCTGATAGATGTGGTTTTATTTTCAGATTCAGGTTTGGGGCTTTCCCTTGGAATAAAGAATCCTCCCCAACTGGAGGCTGATGCGACTGAAGGCTTAGCAGACAGCACACATGGGTGTCAATTCATTGGTCACATATATGACACCAATGTTCCCAAACAGTAGATTCTAAAAATAAAACATTCATCCCAGAAATGGAAACTAGCATGCCAATCCATGACCTTCAAGCTTAAGGTATAAAGATAACTCCATCTTTGGTTTTTGGATGCACTTAGATTCCTTTATTTCTCTCTATATGAGATGACAACTCATTCTCCCAATGCTGTTACACTTTTTTTTTAGTTGGAGTATTACTGTGCTGCCCAGGCTGGAGTGCAATGGCACGCTCATGGCCACAGCAGCCTTGAACTGCTGGGCTCAGGCAATCCTTCTGACTCAGCTGTCCATGTAGCTGGAACTACAGGGGTATGCTACCCTGCCCAGCCAATTTTTTTGATATATTGTAGAGATAAGGTCTTGCCAAGTTGCCCGGGGCTTGTCTCAAATATCTGAGGTCAGGTAATCCTCTCACCTTGAAGTCTGAAAGTGCTGGGATTACAGGCTTGAGACCACACCTGGTCTGCTGTTTCTCTTTTTCATTCTCTCTAGCTGCTGCTATTCTTCTGTAGGGTCTCACCTGTGTACCCCATCGGCAGCCACTCTGCCAGGCCCCCTTATCTCCATCTCCTGTTTGCTCTCTGAACTCTGCTCTGCTCCCATTGCAGTTGTCCTGATAGTCCCTCTCACAGCCACAAGAGAGTCCAGCACCACTGTCCTCACTCAAGGAACATATTTTAAACTGCGAAGTATGTGGTATTTTGCTTGAAATCAAACACTTTCTTGGCTTATTTGCCTTCCCACCATTGCATCCTCAACTCCTGTGCCCATTTCTCTGGAGAGCAATACTTCAGTAAATCACTTGCATTTAGATTTTCCTTTTAGGGCCTGCTTGAGCAACCCAACTAAGTCCAGTTTGAATCCTCATCTTGTACATGAGAATAAGAAATGTGAGAACTGAGCACAAAGGAACCCAATTAGAAAACCAGATTGGAACCTGGGTCACTGTTGGGAATTTGCTACTGGCCTTGAGTCATGTTTGCCTTCAGCCCTAGATGTACAGTCTTGTACCATTGTGGATGGAGTTTCCAGGGACTTGATGTCTGCACAACATGAACTCCTCTGAGCTGATATTAACTGCAAGACAATTACAACTCTTTAAAGGGAAGACTATTCAAAAGCACTGCAGAGGGCAGGACTTCAGAAGTGCATACTCATGAGGTACATTCTAAACTCTTCTTTTTAATCTCATTTTTATTTCTCCAAGTTGAGCCCAGAGTCTAAAATGCAACTCAGTTGAATCCTGAAGAGAGAATATAAGAGAGTATTTTATGAATTAAGTTTAAGAAAAGTGAGCCCAGGGAGTAGCTTATAGATACCCAAGAAGACTGACAAGAATACAGGACAATATTTGCCCCAGACCACCCCAACCTACAGGATAATGATTTAGCTGAAGTTGTCAGAAGGAAGAATAAAGTCCATAGAGTTACTGGGAATGAAGCCAATCATAATAGAAATGAACAAAGGAAAGAAAATGATGCGAAATTGTGCTGCCATGCAGAAAATACCTGATGAGATTCCAATGCCTGAACTCACACCTTGCAATTCTCTTCTAGTCCACAGTACAGTTTGGGCATCAGTATTTTTTTTGAAAGTTCCCGTGTGATTTTAATCTGTGGTTAAAGAGGAAAAGAACTACTGGTCTACTCTGATCTCAGGTTATCAACATGGAAGTGTCCCTGCTGTGTGACTATTCTAGAGAAAAGGGTGAACCTCCATCAGTCATTGATGGGATCTGCCTTCCCCTCTCTACAGTACTGTTTCTATGACAGAGAAAAAATTGAGAAAAAAAATGAGTGGATTAGATCTATAGCCTCTGTACTTGAAGCATACCTGCTCAAACTATTTTGAATATAAGATACAATAAGAAATAATCATTACATTGAAGCCCAGTGTACAGAAAATAATACTTGCCTTAAGACACATTGGAATTTAGTATTTTATTTTCAATTTTAAAAGCAAAACCTGCAGTTTAAATTTCCCCATATGGATTTGTATGTTTATACTTCTTTATGCCACTCTTGACACTGGTGTAAAATATTGAAAATAATCTTCTAAAAAAAAAAAAACCACTGTGGAAACAGTAGGGTCTGGGGATAGACTGTAGTAAAACACAAGCTAATTCTTTGCAAGTTTGACTTTAGAGTTTTGTTGGTCTAGACACTGAGATAGTTCTAAAAAGGCCTTAAGGTACAGGCAGGTGTGGAATCCACTTCAGAGAATTGGACCATGGTGACACTCCTCCCCACTCTCTATTGGTTGATTCTTTTTTGGGCCTCTCCTTGTTCCTTTTTTCCTTCATCCCCTTTGGAAGAACACTTATAATATTTCTTTGTGAGACCTTTTTCCTGTCCTGGCCAAGGTGACCAACAGCCTCTAATGACTGTTTAGACCTTCATATTAAAACCAATCAGGGCATATGTTTCTCTGTGGAGGGTCCTCTCCTTCTTGCTGGAGTCTGTTCTAAGCATGTGAGATAGATGATGAGCAGATCCTACCGGGAAGTGTGGAAAACCATCACACCTCCAGACAAAGGGGATTAGCAAGAGAGTGGCTGATTTTGCCTGCTGCTGGTTGGGGGAGGGCAGAGTCCCTGTATGTTACAACACAACATGGACTATAAGTTCATGAAGGGTTTTCAAGTGGTTGGGTAGAGGTAGGATTTCTGTGTCCTGCACCTCAGGCTGACTGCAAGTTCTGGGTCATTTTCTTCTAACTTGTGGTTACCACTTTCCCCTTCAGCCAGCCTGAAGCTCACTCACCCATCAAGTTCACCATCTCCATGGAAGCTCAGTTTCCCCCTGAGTTTATCATCACTTAGCAATGCCTCCAGACTCAGCTATCAGCAGGAACAACAATGACTCTCATTGGGGTTTTTTTATTTTTCTGTCTCTTTCAGATACCAAGCACTGTTGAGAATATGAAAAGAATGAAAGTTATCTCACAGAAAGTAACTTTTCCACCTGATGAACAAAACTAAAACAGCAAATCAAGTTAAAGGCCAAGTACAACACTGGAGAGACCCTTTGCTAAGAACTGAATTTCACAACCACAAAGGGCTCTGATGACTTTTAATCCAATAGGCTAATTTGATTTCAGAAATTATAGTCCTTCAACCTCCAATAGCGATATATCCAAGGAGACCAGAGCCTAGATTGACAAAGCCTACTGAGAGAACTTAGCCCTGATCCTCTGATTCCCATACTATAGAGAACAGCAGTCAGGAGCAGCTGGCAGAAGACAGGCAGCTGAAAATATTTAGCCTGAGTTTAATCATGAGATAATTATCAGACAACTTTAGGATGTAGGCCATTGAGCCAAACAGGTGATCTGTCCTCTATGAACAAGTCAGTGTAACCACTATCAGTAACAACAGCAAAATGAGACATTTTGGATTCAGAATGCAAAAGAAGTATACTTAAATAATCTTTGTTACTTATTTTGAATAAAAAATGTCTCTTCTCCTTTTTGTGTTGTTGTTGATGGTAGTGACATTGACCTGTTTGTAGAGGAGAGGTCAGCTGTTTGGCTCACTGGTTTACATTCTAAACTTGTCTGATGATTTCCTCATGACTAAATTCAGTGTAAATGTTTTACTAAGAACACCTCAAAGTGAATACCGTGAACTTCCTACTTCATACTATCTGCAGGAAAGAACATCCAGTTTGTCTGTCACAATTATTGGGATACTAGAATTGGTCCCTTGGTTAAGGAAGTATCTTGGTTAAGGAACAATAAACTCTGCCCTTTCTAAAGATGCCTTGTTTATTATTATTAAGTAATTCAGAAAGTGGGACTTTGAAAAAATAGAAAAATCCTGTATTCTAAAATCATTTTCTAAAAAGATCCACTCCCAAATTGTAGTCCAAACTTCCAACAAAAAACTTATGGTAACAGCTTTATCTAATTGGTTTATCTGTCAGCAAAATGGTGTTGTTCCACATCTGTTAACATCCAATTTAAATGTTGACAATTAAATTTTATGTCTATCACTCTGGAGTAGTGGCTTTTTAAGTCTATGTTGTAATCTTTCATTATGATAATTGGCTTCAGTGGATATGTATATTTGGATATCGATTAATAAAAACATTCTTATTTCCCTATTTATATCCTAAACTCTTCCATATTATAGGTTATATTCACTATGTATAGATTGTATTTCTGGTATTACTTTTGTCATTTATTTATTTATTTCCTCTGTGTGTGCATGTGTGCATGTATGTGTGCATCTTTTGCTTGGTATTTTAAAAGAGGTTTATAGCTCATGTTTAACAGTGCACCAAAAACCTTTTTGACATCATTAACTCCCTTTTGACATGACACTCTTCTGATATTTGCTGTATACATATTTTTGATTCGGGGGCTCACTCTGTCAGGTTGATGTGCAGTGGCATAATCACAGCTCACCACAGCCTTTACCTACTGAACTCAGGTGATCCTTCTGCCGCAGCCTCATGAATAGCTAGGACCACAGGGTCATGCCACCACATTTGACTATTTTTTTGTAGAGATGAGGTCTTGCTATGTTGCCTACGTGGGTCTCAAACTCCTAGGCTCAAGCAATCCTCCCACCTCAGCCTCCCAATATGCTGGGATTACAGGTATGATCTACCACTCAGCAAGACAGAGACCTTATTGATTTTGTTTATTACTTCATTCCCCAGCTCTAGCCCTGGCTTAGAGAAGGCACCCATATATTGGATGAAGGTATGAATGAATAGATGAATTCTCACAATAATTTTGTGGATAACTCCTCTTCAGTTTACAAATAAGGCGACTACTTCTGCTCTTCAATTTGCAGATGGGAGTCACTGAGGATGAGAGAAGTTAAAAACTTGTTCAAAATCACAGAGCCTTCCGGCAAGATGGTGACAGGGCAACCCGGTCTGTGAAAACCTCTGCAAAGGAGAACTGCAGTGGGTCTCTGACTCTCGCCCCGGGGGCTACGGACCCCAACATCACAGCCTGCTCTTCATATGGAGCTCGGCCGTTGCCACTGCTGGAGCATCGCAGCGGTCAGGACAGCTACTGCAGCACAGACGCTGCCGCCGCAGATGCCACAGCCACCGCCACCACCACTGGTAGCACATCGCACCACCCGGGCTGGAGGCAATCCACAACTTCAGTCCTTGAAGCCCCTTCAGGGAAGATCTGCTGGGATCACTGCCACCTCTCCTGTGACCTAGACGTCCTGCCCGCCATAAGTCTCCTGCCATCTGCCCTGAGGCAGGCAGCCATCTTGCCATCTTCAACCTCTGCCGTCCCTGCCTGGCCCCACCCCCTCTGGGACGAGCAGCTGAGATAGCACCATCTGCTGGCGATTCAAGGTAACAACACTGAAACGGGAGAAACAAGCTTGATAAAGACATAGGCCAGAGTGGTGAACAAGGGTAATCTGAACTGTCCTTCACAGCAGACCAGGGGCAACTGACCCTAACTGCAAACTAATTTACTAGCTTGAAAAGAAAACTAGAAATCAGACCTGAAAGGACACTGGACTTAAACGAAATGTCTCATATTGTGCTTCATTGATTCTGTTAGTTTAATGACTTAATTCTATTCCTACTGTATTGTTCCTTTTTTTCCTTTTTCCTCTTCCTTTTCTTCTCTTTTCTTCTCTCTGTAAACCATATCTTTGTCTAGAGGAACAGCACACTAATAAGGTGGTTGGATAGCTGGTATGTTAGCATCACTATATGTTTTATTTTTGTTTGTATGAGAGTTGGTTCATCTGTAGCTGTGGTCTATTGTTTTTATCTGTTTCAGTATAGGCCTCTCTCTCTATTTGCTGGAACACTCGTTTGTTTCCCCCCTTACTCCTCTATCTCTCCACCCCCCTCTTCAGCCCACTGTCTGTTCCATTCTCTCCCCTCTGCTAACCACATTTTATTTCAGGGAGTAAACCTACAGCCCCACTGCACGGACAGATTCCAAGGCAGTGGGAAGTGGGTTCCAGATTATTCACACACCTGTCAGCGAATACCAGGG
>NW_007255313.1:2485-8383 GCF_000164805.1 Carlito syrichta | reverse complement strand
CATTTGGATATTATGAATCGGTCATTTCAGGACTCCAGCAACATTCTGGTCCTCTTAAAAGTTTTAAATGGTATTGGGCACTCCAAGTCCGTTAGG
Organism: Carlito syrichta; assembly: GCF_000164805.1. Taxonomy (NCBI): domain Eukaryota; kingdom Metazoa; phylum Chordata; class Mammalia; order Primates; family Tarsiidae; genus Carlito; species Carlito syrichta. Next base: position 8,287 of record NW_007255313.1, on the reverse strand, counting down.
TTCCTCAAAACAACTAAGGCAAGATTCCATGACAAAGAGAACCTTCTTGCCATATTTGAATGTAACTCTGGTCTTAAGGTGAACCCTGTAATCCTTCGCCTTCCAGGTCTCTTTATATTTTGATAAGGGCCAAGGATTTCGCACTTGACAAATGTTTGCTACGTACTTTTAATGGTAACCAGGAATCATGGAAGCCACTAACCTAGGAAACTTCTGGGCATCTGTCTTTGATATTTTGAATTTTTAATCCATATCGACAGGAAAAATCAGGGCATCTTACTGCAAGGTAAAAGGAAATCCGGTTATAGGAGTTCCCATTTTCTGGAATCTACAGGGCCCCTTGATAAGGTTTAATCAGCAATCCGGGCTTCTGGGTCCCTACATTTTCAGAGCTACTTGCTCCGTGGATACGCTATATCTGTCATTACAGATCCTCAGGATATTTCTGGTCCTCTTGTTAGTTGTAATCAAGGATTTAACCCTAGAAATTCCTTTCTTTCCTGCGACCATCTAGGACCATAATCATATTCCCCAGAATCAAACGGTATATTGGTACAAAATTCCTCGACTCAGGTGACCTCAAAGTACAGAAAATTCTTGTGGGTGGGCAGGTTGGAATTGGGGTTTTGGGTTTGGAATATTCCACATTTTCGGGAGGTATTGTGAAGGGGAAACAGGAATCTTGGATTCCAGTTCCCAAAGAATATTATGGACGTCTTTCTCTTGATATCCAAAAAACTGCAATTCTCGGTCACCAGGAACTGTTTCGGCATCCTGCAGAGTTAATCAGAAAGCTGGGTAATGCGGGTCGTCATATACAGGAAACTACATGTCATATTGCTAAGGAAGTAAAACGAATCTTCCTTATATGAGTCCTCAATCTCAAAAATAATAAGGCTGTCTTCCTAAGACGTGACCACGAATCAGGTTTTTGAAGTAGGAATCTGGTTAATGGGAGTCTTCACATAAAGGAAATTTCACTGCCTATTGCTAAGTAAGAATAGGTAATCTGCGTTTCGGGTCCTCAATTCCAAAAAAGGTTAAGTCATCTTGCTATGGGCTAAACACGAATCATGGTGATTTCGAGCATGAATCTGGAAAGTGGAGTCTTCATTTAGAGGCAACTACATGACCTTTTTCTAAGAAAGAATAAGGAATCTGGGTTACACGAGTACTCAATCCCAAAAATCGACAGAGCAAATTGCGAAGTTCTAAAAAGAATCAAAGGTTCAAAGCAGGACGTATCTAATGAGAGTCCTAATATACAGGAAAATACACAGCCCCTTGCTAAGGGTGGAAAAGAATCGGGGTTATAGCAGTCCTCAGTCCTTAAAATCAACAGGCCATCTTCTGTGGGCTAAACAAGAATCAGGGTTTAGAAGCTGGAACATAGCTAATAGCAGTTCTCATATGCAGAATGTACATGATCTCTAGCTAAGGAGAACTAAGATACATCTTTTACACGGTTCCTCCATCACAATATCTACATGACATCTTGGGAAGGGCAAAACAAGAATCAGGCATTCCAAACAGGATTCTCGGGAAAGGGAGTCCTCATATACAGGACATTACATGGCCCCTTGGTAAAGAAGAAGAAGGAAGCTGTGATACACTAGTCCACAATCGAAAAATTCTGAGGGTGTCTAGCTGCAGTATAAAAAAGAATCAATGCTTCGAGCTCATCTCATGTTTCAGAGATTTTTGGCTTGTGGGTATTATGAATTAGTCATTTAAGGACTCCAGCAACATTGTGGTTCTCTTGATAGTTGTAATCTGGTATCGGGTAGTACAAATCTCTTAAGTTCCTTGGGACAATTAAGGCCAGATTCCTGGAAAAACGTATCATATTGCCATATTGGGATGTAACTTTGGTTAAGACGAACTTGGTATTCCATAAATTTCCATTTCTACTTTATTTGTAGAGGGTCCGAGGGTTTTGCAGTTGCCAAATATTTAGTACGAATTATTAAAATGTAACCAGTATCCATAGATTCCACGTCCATAGGAAACATCAGGGCATCTGCATTTTTGTACACAGAGTTTTGGGATCCATATGGACAGGGAAATGAGGGCATCTTGCTGAGAATGGAAAGGCAATCCGGTTCTGGGAGTTCTCAATCGCCTAAATCTACAAAGTCCCTTGATAAGGTTTCATCAGCAATCTTGGCTTCTATGTCGCCATATTTTTAGTGTATCTTTTGAAAAGGAAACAGGAATCTTGGGTTCCAATTCCTCAAGAACTTTATGGGAGTCTTTCTCTTGATATCCAAGCAACTTGAATTCTAGGTCAACCAGGAAATGTCATGGCGTCTTGCTGAAGAATGAAGCAGGAATTTCAGTAATGGGAGTACTCTTATACAGAACACTGCAGGACCTGTTGCTACAGAAGAATAAGGAATCTTGGTTACACGAGGCCTCCATCCCAAAAGCCTACAGAAATTCTTGCTAAGAGATAACCACCATTCAGGTTTTGAGAGTAGGTATCTGGGAAATTGGAGTCCTCATATACAGTAAACTGCACTGTCTATTGCTAAAGGAGAATAAGGAATCTGGTTTACACGTGTCCTCCATCCCAATAAAACTTCAGGTTTTCTTGCTAAGGGCTTAACACGAGTTTGGGTTTTTGAAGCATTAACTAGGGAAATGAAATGCTCATATACAGACAAATACACAGACTTTTCCTAAGAAAGAATAAGGAATGAGGGTGACATGTTTCCACAAACTCCTATATATCATACGGCATCTTCCTAAGATCTAAACAAGAATCAAGCTTTTGACGCATGTATCTGTGAACAGGAGTACTCATATAGAGGTAAGTGCACGGCTGTTGCTAAAAATAAGGAATCTGGGTTATTCGAGTCTTCAGTCCTGAAAATATACACGGCATCTTGCTGACGGCTAAAGAAGAATCAGGGATTAGAGGCATGAATGTCGGTAACAGCAATCCTCATATACAGGAAACTACATGGCCTCTTGCTAAATGGAAGAAATCTGTTTTCCACGGTTTCTCTATCAAAAAATCTACATGACTTCTTACTAAGGGCTAAACAAGAATCAGGGTTTTGAAACAGGATTCAAGGGAAAGAGAGTCCTCACATACAAGTCACTACATGACCTCCAACTAAGTACGAATATAGATTCCTTGTGGTTCGCGCACTCAATCCAGAAAGTTCCCAGATTGTCTGCTATGGGAGAAACAAGAAACAGATCTTTGAGCTACCCAAATGATTCAGAAACAATTTAGCATTCGGATATTATGAATCGGTCATTTCAGGACTCCAGCAACATTCTGGTCCTCTTAAAAGTTGTAAATGGTATTGGGCACTCCAAGTCCGTTAGCTTCCTCAGAACAACTAAGGCCAGATTCCATGACAAAGAGACCCTTCTTGCCATATTTGGATGTAACTCTGCTCTTAAGGTGAACCCTGTAATCCTTCCTCTTCCAGGTCTCTTCATATTTTGAGATGGGACAAGGATTTCACACTTGCCAAATGTTTGCTATGTCCTTTTAATGGCAACCAGGAATCATGGAATCTTCTGGCCATCTGTCTTTTAATATACTGAATTTGGAATAAAAATCGACATGAAAAATCTGGGCATCTTTCTGAGAGGTAAAAGGAAATCTGGTTGTAGGAGTTCTCATTTTCCGGAATCTACAGGGCCCCTTGATATGGTTTAATCAGCAATCTGGGCTTCTGGGTCCCTACATTTTCAGAGCTACTTGCTCCGTGGATTCAATAAAGCTGTCATTAAATATCCTCAGGATCTTTCTGATCCTCTTGTTTGTTGTAATCAAGGATTTGGCCCTAGAAATCCTTTTGTTTCCTGGGACCATCTACAACCATAATCATATTCCCCAGAATCAAAAGGCATAGTGGTACAAAATTCTTCGATTCAGGTGACCTCAAAGTAAACAAATTCTTGTGGGTGGGCAGGTAGGAATTGGGTTTGGGTTTGGAATATTCCACATTTTGTGGAGATCTTGTGAAGGTGAAACAGTAATCTTGGATTCCAGTTCCCAAAGAACACTATGGACGTCTTTCTCTTGTTATCTAAAAAACTGGATTTCTCGGTCACCAGGAACTGTCTTGGCGTCTGCGGAGTGAAGCAGGAAGCTGGGTAATGGAGGATATAATATACAGGAAACTATACATCATATTGCTGAGGAAGTATAAGGAATCTTCCTTATATGAGTCCTCACTCCGAAAATTACAGGCCGTCTTCCTAAGAGGTAACCACGAATCAGAATTTGAAGCTGGATCTGGGAAATGGAAGTCCTCACATACAGGAAACTTGACTGCCTATTGCTAAGTAAGAATAAGGAATTCGCGTTACCCAGGTCCTCAATTCCAAAAAAGCTTGAGGTCATCTTGCTATGGGCTAAACACGAATCATGGTGATTTTGAGCATGAATCTGGGAAATGGAGTTCTTATTTACAGTCAACAACATGACCTTTTTCTATGAAAGCATAAGGAACCTGGGTTACAGGAGTCCTCAATCCCAAAAACCTACAGAGCATCTTGGAAAATGTTAAAAAGAAATCAGAGTTTCGAAGCAGGATTTATCTAATGAGTGTCCTATTATACAGGAAAATACACAGAAACTAGCCAAGGAAGAAAAAGAATCGAGGTTATAGCACACCTCAGTCAGGAAAATCAACAGGCCTTCTGGTGTTGGTTAAATAATAATCAGGGTTTAGCAGCTTGAACAAGGGTAACAACAGTCCTCATATACAGAATCTACACAATCTCTAGCTAAGAAAAAATAAGAAACCTGTTCTACACGGTTCCTCCCTCAGATTATCTACATGACATCTTGCTAATGGCAAAACAAGAATCAGGGTCTCTAAACAGGATTCTGGGGAAAGGGAGTCCTCATATACAGGGCATTACCTGGTCCGTCACTGGTAATAGCAGTACTCATATGAAGAATCTACATGATCTCTAGCTAAGGAGAAATAAGAAACCTCTTTTACATGGTTCCTCCATCACAATATCTACATGACATCTTGCTAATGGCAAAACAAGTGTCATGGTTTCCAAACAGGATTCTGGGGCATGGGAGTCCTCATATACAGGACATTACATGGCCCCTCGGAAAAGAAGAACAAGGAATCTGTGATACACTAGTCCACAATCCGAAAAATTCTCAGGGTGGCTTGCTGCGGTATAAACAAGAATTACTGCTTCAAGCTCATCTCATGTTTTGGAGACATTTGGCTTGTGGGTATTATGAATCAGTCATTTCAGGAATCCAGCAGGATTATCGTCCTCTTGAGAGTTATAATAGGCTTTCTGATAGTACATGTCCCATAGGTTGCTCGGGACAATTAAGGCCAGTTTCCCGGAAAAAAGTATCATATTGCCGTATTTGGATGTAACTTTGGTCTTAACGTGAACTTGGTAATCCTTAAATTTCCGTTTGTACTTTATTTGGAGAGGGGCTAAGGGTTTTGCAGTTGCCAAATATTTAGTACGAATTTCTAAAATGTAACCAGGATCCATGGATTCCATGCCCCTAGGAAACATCTGGGCATCTGCATTTTTCTACACAGAGTTTTGGAATCCACATGGACAGGGAAATTCAGGGCATCTTGAGAACAGAAAGGGATCTTGGAGTTCTCAATCGCCTAAATCTACAAAGTCTGTTGATAAGGTTTAAGCAGCAATCTGGCTTCTATGTCAACAATTTTTAGTGTGTCTTTTGAAAAGGGACCAGGGATCTTGGGTTCCAATTCCTCAAGAACTTTATGGGAGTCTTTCTCTTGATATCCAAGCAACTGGAATTCTAGGTCACCAGGA
>NW_007255313.1:0-1943 GCF_000164805.1 Carlito syrichta | reverse complement strand
AGCTAAAGAAGAATCAGGTATTCGAGGCATGAATGTGGGTAATAGCAATCCTCATATACAAGAAACTTCATGGCCTCATGCTAATAAAAGAGAAGAAATATGTTTTCCACGTTTCCTCTATCAAAAATCTACATGACTTCTTACTAAGGGCTAAACAAGTTTCAGGGTTTCGAAACAGGAATCAAGGGAAAGACACTCCTCACATACAGGACACTACATGGCCTCCGACTAAATATGAAAAAGAATCATTGCTGTCCGCGACCTCAATCCAAAAAATTCCCAGGTTTTCTGCTATGGGAAAACAAGAAACAGATCTTCGAGGTCCCCAAATGTTTCAGAGCACTTTAGCATTCGTGTATTAGGAATTGGTCATTTCAGGACTCTAGTAACATTCTGGTCCCCTTAAAAATAGTAAATGGTATTGGGCACCCCAAGTCCGTTAGGTTCCTGAGAACAAACAAACACAGATTCCAGGACAAAAAGAGTCTTGTTGCCATTCCTGCCATATTTGGATGTAACTATGGTCTTAAGGTGAACCCTGTAATCCTTCCCCTTCCCTGTCTCTTTTTATTTTGAGGCGGGTCAAGGTTTTGCACTTGCCAAATGTTTACTACGTACTTTTAATGATAACCAGGAATCATGGAATCCACGAACCTAGGAAACGTCTGGGCATCTGTCTTTTGATATACTGAAATTGGAATCCAATTCGACAGGAAAAACCAAGGCATATTACTGACAATTAAAAGGAAATACCGTTCTAGGAGTTCTCATTTTCCAGAATCTACAGGGACACTTGATAAGGTTTAATCAGCAATCTGGGCTTCTGGGTCCCTACATTTTCAGAGCTACTAGCTCCGTGGATACTCTAAATCTGTCCTTACAGACCTGAGGATCTTTCTGGTCCTCTTGTTAGTTGTAATCAAGGATTTGGACCTAGAAATCCTTTTGTTTCCTGGGACCATCTACGACAATTATCTTTTTCCCAGAATAAATAGGCATATTGGTACAAAGTTCCTCAATTCATGTGACTTCAAAGTACAGAAAATTCTTTTGGGTGGACAGGTAGGAATTGCGGTTTTGGGTTTGGAATATTCCACATTTTGGGGATTTCTTGTGGAGGGGAATCAGGAATCTTGGATTCCAGTTCCCAAAGATCATTATGGACGTCTTTCTCTTGATATTCAAAAAAATGGAATTCTCGGTCACCAGGAATAGTCTCGGCATCCTGCAGAGTGAAGCAGGAATCTGGGTTATTTAAGGCATCATATAGAGGTAACTACACGTCATATTGCTAAGGAAGTATAAGGAATCTTCCTTATATGAGTCCTGAATCCCAAAAACTACAGGCCGTCTTCCTAAGATGTAACCACAAATCAGGATTTTGAAGTAGGAATCTGGGTCATGGGAGTCCTCACATAAATGAAACTTCACTGTCTATTGCTAAGTAAGAATAAGGAATCTGCGTTACTCGGGTCCTCATCCTAAAAAAGATTAAGTCATCTTGCTATGGGCTAAACACGAATCATGGTGTTTTCGAGCATGAATCTGGAAAATGGAGTTCTTATTTACAGACAACTACATGACCTTTTGCTAAGAAAGAATAAGGAATCTGGGTTACACGATTCCTCAATCCCAAAAATCTACAGAGCATCGTGGAAAATTCTAAAAAGAATCAGAGTTTCGAAGCAGGATGGATCTAATGAGAGTACTAATATACAGGAAAATACACAGCCCCTTGCCAAGGAAGAAAAACAATCGGGGTTATAGCAGTCCTCAGTCCATAAAATCAACAGGCCATCTGCTGTAGGCTAAACAAGAATAAAGGTTTAGAAGCTGGAACATAGGCAATAGCAGTCCAAATATGCAGAATCTATATGATCTCTAACTAAGGAGAACTAAGAAACCTCTTTTACATGATTCCTCCGTCACAATATCTACATGAC
>NW_007255312.1:4208-4776 GCF_000164805.1 Carlito syrichta | reverse complement strand
GAATACAATGGAATGGGATGGAGAATAACGGAATGAAATAGAATGGAGTGGAATGGAATGGAATAAAGTGGAATGGAATGGAATGGAGAGGAGAGGATTGGAGAGGAATGGAATGGAAAGGAATCCAAAGATTAGGAATGGAAAGGAATTTAAAAAGATGGAATGGCAAATAGAGGAATGAAACGGAAACGAATGAAAAGGAGAGAAAAGAAAGGAAATGGAATGCAGACAAGTGAAAAGTAATGGAACGAAATGGAATATAATGAAGAGGAATGGAATGGAGAAGTGTGGAATGGAATGGAATGCAAAGGAATATAACGGAATGGAAAGCAATGGAGAAGAAAAGCATGGAAATGAAAGCCTGGGAATGGATTGGAATGGAGATGAATAGAATGAAAAATAATGGAAGGGACAAAAATAGAATGGAAAGAAATAGAATTGAGAGGATTGGAGTAGAAAGGAATACAATGGAATGGAATGGAGAAGAAAGGAATGGAAAGGGAAGTAGAAGAGTGGAATGGAATGGAGAGGAATGGAATTGATTGGAATGGAATGGAAAGTAAAGGAT
>NW_007255312.1:1888-2668 GCF_000164805.1 Carlito syrichta | reverse complement strand
TGAACGGAATTTAAAAAGATGAAATATAAAGAAATGGAATGGAACAAAAGAAATGGAGAGAAAGAAAGGCAATGGAATGCAGAAGAGTGGAAAGGAATGGAAAGAAATGGATTATAATGAAGAGGAATGGAATGGAAAGGAATTGAGAGGAATACCATGGAATGGAATGCCTGGGAATGGATTGGGATTGAGAAAAATAGAATGGAAAATAATGGAAGGGAGAGGAATAGAATGGAGAGGAATGGAATTGAGTGGATTGTAGTAGAAAAGAATACAATGGAATGAAATGAAGAAGAAAGGAATGGAAAGGGAACAGTGGAGTGGAATGGAATGGAGAGGAATGGAATGGAGTGGAATGGAATGGAATGTAGAGGAATCCAAATGTAAGAAATGGAAAGGAATTTTTAAAATGGGTTGGAATATAGAGCAATGGAATGTAATAGAGGAATGGAATGAAATGCAATGGAATGTAACGAATAGGAGAGGAATGGAATGGAAAGGATTGGGGAGGATTGATATCAAATGAAATGGCTGGGAATGGAATGGAGATGAATAGCATGGAGAGTAATGGAAGGAGAGGAATAGAATAGAGAAGACAGGAGTAGAAAGGATTATAATGCAATGAAATATAAAGAAAAGGAGTGGAGTGGAATGGATTGCAGTGGTATAGAATGGAGAGGCATGAAGTAGAGTAAAATGGAATGGATGGAATGTAATAGGATGGAGAGAAATGGAATGTAATAAAGTGGAATGGAATTGAATCGAGAGGAATGGAATGGA
>NW_007255312.1:0-775 GCF_000164805.1 Carlito syrichta | reverse complement strand
AGTAATGGAATAGAGTGCATGGATTGGAATGGAAAGAAAGGAATAGAGAGGAATTAAATGGGGAGGAGTGGAATGAAAGGGAATGTGATGGAAGGCAATTGAATGAAAAAGAATGGAAAGGAGAGAAATGGAATGGAGAGAAATGCAATGGAGAGGATTGGAATGCAATGGAATTGATTGGAGAGTAATGAAGAGGATTGGAATGGAATGGAGTGCAATGGAATGAAGAGCAATGAAATGAAGATTAATGGAATGGAGAGGAATTGAATGGATAGGAATGGAATGGAAGGGAAATGAATGCAGAGGAATGGAGTGGGGAGGTATACAATGGAATGCAATAGAGAGGAATGGAATGGAATGGAGTGGAATGGAATGGAATGGTTAGGAATGGAAAGGAGTGGAATGGAATCAAATGTAGATGAATCAATGGTAAGGAGCGGAAATAATTGAAAGAGAATGAATGGAATAGAGGAATGGAATGGAAATGAATATAACAGAGAGAAAAGGAACGGAATGAAATCCAGAAAATGGAATGGAATGGAAAGATATGAAATGTAAAGGAGAGGAAGTGAATGGAAAAGAGAGGAATGGAATGGAACACAATGGAGAACAATGGAATGGAATGGAATGGATAGGAATGGAATGGAAAAAAAGCAATGCAATGGAATGGGATGGTATGGAGAAGAGTGGAATGGAGGGGAATGGCATGGAATGAAATAGACAGGAATGGATTGAGATTAAAGATATGTAATGAGATGTATTTGAATTTAGAGCA
>NW_007255311.1:4314-4747 GCF_000164805.1 Carlito syrichta | reverse complement strand
GACTTAACTGCCTAGCTACCTAGCTAGCCAGCTGGATATCCAGCTTTCTTAACTAGCTAACTAACTACATAGCTTGTTGACTTGCCAGCTGACTTAATTTCTCAACTACCTAGCTAAACAGCTGGCTAGTGACCTGACTTAACTATGTGACTTAACTAGCTAGCTTCTGGCCTGCCCACTGACTTAACTAGCTAACTACTCAGCTATGCAGCTGGCTAGCCAGCTGACTTAACTCGCTGTCTTAACTAGCTATCAGGATGACTTAACTAGCTGATTTACCAGCTAGCTACCTCGCTAGCTAGCTGGCTTTACTAGCTGACCTATTTAGCTAGATATCTAGCTAGCTATCTAACTGGCCAGCTGACTTAACAAGCTGACAACTAGCTAGCTAGCTGACATAACTTGTTGACTTATATAGCTAGCTTCCTAGCTA
>NW_007255311.1:0-2813 GCF_000164805.1 Carlito syrichta | reverse complement strand
ATGAGTTAACTCGCTGATTAACTAGTTGTTTAACTAGTTAGCTATTTGAATTAACTGTTGACTGACGAGTTGGCTGACCAGTTAGCTTATGTAACACACTGGCTGACTACTCGGCTGGCTTGTTAGCTGGCTTAACATGTTGGCTGACTAGTCGGCCGACTATTTAGCTGGGTTTAGTACTTGACTGACGAGTTGGCCCCCTAATCAGCAAGGTAAACTTGTTGCTTGGCTAGTTTGCTGACCGAACTATTTGGCCATATTCTTGGCCGATTAGTTAGCTGACTAGTTAGCTGACCTGATGGAAAGCGGGCGAGCTCACTAGTTAGATGACCAGCTAGCTGAGTTGCTAGTCGACCAGTTAGCTAAGTAACCTGCTGATTTGCTAGCTGATTTAACTAGCTAGCAGTCTATCTAGCTGGCTGTCTAGCATATATAACTACAATCTCTCTAGCTGTTTAGCTAGCTGACTTAACAAGCTAGCTAACTGGCTAGTTAGGTGGCTAACTGACTTAACTATCTAACTTACAAGCTAGCTGGCTAGCTAGCTGATTAACTAGCTAGCTGACTAGCAACCTGACTAGCTAGCTGTCTTAACTAGCTAGTTGAATAATTAGCTGACATGCTAGCTGACTTCACAAGCTAGTTGGCTAGCTAGATGACTTAACTAGCTGACTAACTAGTTGGCTGTCTAGCAGGCTAGCCAGCTGACTTAACTAGCTAACTACCTTTTTGGCTACATGGCTTGCCAGCTTGCTTAAATAGCTAGCTACCTGACTGTCTTGGTGGCTAGACAGCCAGCTAGCTAACTAGCAGGCTGGCCAGCTGGCTAGCCATCAGGATTAAATAGACAGCCTTCAGGCTGGACAGTGTGATAGACAACCAGCTTAACTAGCCAACTAACCTGCTGGTCAGTCGACTAGCCAGCAGGCTTAACTAGCTGTACACTTACCTGAGCAGTGAGCTAACCAGCCGGCTTAACTTGCCAGCCACCTAGCTAGTCAGCCAGCTAATCAGTTGACTTAAAAGTTGACTTAACTAGACAGCTATACGGCTAGCCAGCTTGCCTAACTACCTAGGCAACTAGCTAGCCAGCTGGCTAGACAGCTCACTTAACTCACTCTCATATCTAGCTAGCTCGTCAGCTAACCAGCTGACTAAATTAGCTAAATATCTTCTTAGCCAGGTAGCTAGCCAGCTGACTTAACTAGCTAACTTAACTAGCTAGCCAACTGGCTAGCCAGCTGAATCAACTAGCTGACATAACTGGTTAGCCAGCTGGCTAGCCAGTTGACTTAACTAGCTTTCATCTCTAGCTAGCCAGGTGGCTAGACAGCTGACTTAACTAAATAGCTACCTACGTATCCCACTGGCTTGCCAACTGACTTAACTACATAGCTTCCTAGCTAACCAGTTGGCAAGTGAGTTGACTTAACTAGGTGACTAACTAAACTAGCTAGCTACCCAGCTGACCAGCCAGCTGACTAAACCAGCTAGCTACTCAGCTAGGCACCTGTCTAGCCATCTCATTTAGCTAGCTGACTTAACATGCTAGCCTGCTGATTTAATGAGCTGCCATAAATAGCTAGTTACATAGCTAGCCAACTGAATTTACTAGCTGAAATAACTAGCTAGCTACCTAGCTAGATATCTAGCTAGCTACCTTGCCAGATATCTAGCTACCTGGCTGACTTAACTAGCTGACTTAACTAGCTAGCTAGCTGACATAACTAGCTGACTTAACTAGCTAGCGACCTTACTAGACAGCTGACATAAATAGCTAAAATAGATCGCTAGCCAGCTGTCTAGCCATCTGAATTAACTAGCTTTTTAACTAGCTAGCGAGCTGGCTACCAACTGACATAAGGAGGTGACTTAACTAGCTACCCAGATGGTTAGCCATCTGACTTAATTAGTTTATTAATGAGTTAGGCAGCTTGCAGTCAGGTGACTAAACTAGCTGTCTTAACTAGTTACTCAGCTGGCTAGCTAGCTGACTTATCTAGCTCTGTAGCTTTCTAGCCACCTGGATAGCCAGTTGACTTAACTAGCTGACTTAATTAGCTAGCCAGCTGGTTAGCAAAATGACTTAACTAGCTCACAACCTTGGTAGTCAGCTTGTTAGCCAGCTGAATTAACTAGCTGTCTTAACTAGGTGGACTGCTTTCTAGCTGGTTGAATTAAGTAGCTAGTTACATAGCTTGCCAGCTGACTATCCAACTGAATTAACGATGTGATTTATGTAGCTAGCCAGCTTTCTAGCCAGCTGACTTAACTGGAAAACTAACTAACTAGCCAGCTGGCTACTCAGCTGACTTAACTAGGTGACTTAAATAGCTAGCCAGCTGGCCAGAAAACTGACATAATTAGCTAGCTACCTAGCTAGCAAGCTGGCTAGCCAGCTGACGTGACTAGCTCTCTATCTCTCTAGCCACCTGGATAACAAACTGACTTACCAAGCTTACTTAATTACGTAGCCAGCTGGCTAAACAACTGACGTAATTATGTCACTACCTAACTAGTGAGCTGGCTAGAGAGCTGACTAAACTAGCTGTCTTAACTAGCTGGCTTTCTTTCTAGACAGTTGAATTAACTAGCTTGCTACATAGCTAGCCAGCTGGCTATCCAGTTGAATTAACTGTTAATTACCTAGCTAGTCTACCTTCTAGCCAGCTGGCTTAACTAGCAAGCTACCTAGGTAGATAGCTGGCAGGTCAGCTGACATAACTGGGTGACATAAATAGCTTGCCAACTGGCTGGATATCTGACATAACTAGCTAGCTACCTAGATACCCAGCTGTGTAGCCGGATGACTT
>NW_007255310.1:1943-3031 GCF_000164805.1 Carlito syrichta | reverse complement strand
TTACATTACTAGCTAGTTGGCTGGCTAGCTGACTATCCAGCTGACTTAACTAACTAGCTCACTGGTTGGCTGGACGGCTAGCCAGCTCTCGTAGCTAGCTACCTTCCTGGCTGGCTAACTGGCTAGGCAGCCGACTAGCTAGCTAGCAGGCTGACCAACTGGATACCTAGCCAGCTTAAATAGCCAGCCGGATGGCAGGACAGTCGAATTAACTAGCCAACCTTTCTGTTGGTCAGCTGGTTAGCTAGCCAGCTTAACCAGTTGGCCACCTACATGACCAGCCTGCTAACCAGCCGGCTTATTTTACCAGCCACCTAGCTAGCAAGCTTGCTATCTAGCTGACTTAACTATCTGACTTCTCTAGAAAGCTATCCAGCTAGCCAGAAGGCTTAACTAGCTAGCTACCTAGCTAGCCACTTGGCTAGCGACTTGAATTAACTAGCAGAATTAATGAGCCAACTACTTAACCGAGCTAACTATGGGGCCAACTCCTCAGCCAACTAGTTATCCAATCTAAATAGTCGGCCAATTAGTTGGTCAACTTGTTAAGCCACCTAAGAGGTCAACCGAGAAGTCAACCAATGTGTCAACCCAGCTAACTAGTCAGCAGACTCATCAGCCAACAAGTTAAGTCACCTAGCTAACTTGTTACCAACTAGTTAAGTGAGCTATTTTACTCGTTTACCAACTAGTTGAAACAGTTATCCAACTCATTAACCAATTCGTTAATTCATCTAGCTATCTTGTAAGCTAATTAGTTATGTCAGCTAGCTAAGTGAGCTAGCTTACTAGCTAGCTAAGTAATTCAGCTAGCTAAGACATCTAGCTCATTAGTTAGCTAATTATTTAAGTCAGATACTTAAGTTTGCTACCTAACTAGTTTGCTAATTAGTTAAGTCAGCTCATTATTCAGTTAAATAGTTAGCTAACTATTTAATTCAGGTAGTTAAGTCAGCTAGCTAACTAGGTAAGCAACCCAGTTAATCAGCTAGCCAAGTAGTTAAGTCAGGTAGCTAAATCAGCTAGTTTAAGTCAGCTTTCTAATTTAGACAGCTGGTTTAAGACACCTAGCTAGCTAGTTAGCTAAA
>NW_007255310.1:0-834 GCF_000164805.1 Carlito syrichta | reverse complement strand
TGGCTAGCTAGTGATGTCAGCTAGTTAAGTCAGCTGGCTAGCCAGTTGGCTATCTAGTTATGTCAGATAGTTGAGTCAGCTGGTTAGCCAGCAGGCTAGCTGGTTAAGTCAGCTAGTTAATTCAATTGACAAGACAACTGGCTAGCTAGGTAACTCGGTAGTTACATCAGCTGTGTAGCCAACTGGATAGCTTGTTAAGTCAATCAATTAAATCAGCTAGTGAGCAACCTGGCTAGGAAGGTAGCTAGGCAATTAAGTCAGCTGGCTAGCCGGCTAGCTAGCTAGTTAATTCAGAGAGTTAAGTGAGCTGGCTAGTCAGCTGGCTAACTAGGTGGCTAGTTAGTTAAGCCAGCTGGCTAGCAGGATGGCTATATAGTTAAGTCGGCTAGTTATGTCAGCTTGTTAGCCAGCCAGCTAGCTAGGTGCCTGACAAGTTAAGCTGGCTGGTTAGCAGGCTGGCATGATATGTGACCCTCTAGATAAGCCAGCTGGCTAGCTGGCTGACCGGCAGAGTGCCTGGCCAGTTAAGCCAGCTGGCTATCCAACCATCCAGCCAGCGGGATGGCTATTTGAGTTGGCTGGCTAGCCAGCTGGTCAGCCCACTAGCTAGCTCTCCAGCCAACTGGCCAGATAGCCAGCCAGATATCTAACTAGTTAAGTCAGATTTATAACCATATTGATAACCAGTTAACTAGCTAGTTAAGTCAGCTGGTTGGACAGCTATCCAGCCCAGTTGCCAGTCAACTAGTTAAGCCAACTAGCTAGCCAGCTAGTTTGTTAAGTCAGCTAGCAAGTCAGCTAAACATTCAGTAAGCTTTTGAATTCAACTAGCTA
>NW_007255309.1:30325-31001 GCF_000164805.1 Carlito syrichta | reverse complement strand
CTTCAGTACCCAAGACTGTCCCACCTATCGCTTAGACAACCAAAATAAGTGGCCCCTATGGGTCCCTAAACCCCGACATTATATGGGACCTCTATAACTTCTATGAGCATTCAAAAAAGTGGGCAGAGATTCCCCTCCCTCCTCCATCCCGCTTACACCGCCACCTCCCTCCTCCATCTCTAACTTCAACCCAGCAGATAAACCTCACACAGAAATCTAATAAAGACTCAGCCTCTTTCCTTAATTGTTTAACAGAAACTCTTACCCTTCACACTCGTTTGGACCCTTCCTCACTGCCGGGGTCCACAGTCTTAGCTACCCACTTTATCACCCAATCCACTCTGGACATCCAGCGCAAGCTTAAAAAGGCGGAGGAGGGCCCCCAGACTCCACTCTGAGACCTGGTAAATATGGCCTTTAAAGTTTATACTGCCCAAGAGGAAAAAAGCCGAGGCCGTGCCGGCCCAGAGGCTAGAACAGACAGTGGCCCTTCAAACCCAAGCCCTGGTCGCTGCCCTGTGGCCGGCTTAACAGCGACCTCAAAGCTCCCGTCCCAGGAAACAGTCCAAGACCCAAACACCTTCGGGAGCCTGCTTCAGGAGTGGCCAGGAAGGTCACTGGGCAGAACAATGCCCAACCCCAGACCACCGACTCGACCTTGCCCGGTCTGCAGACA
>NW_007255309.1:4432-29516 GCF_000164805.1 Carlito syrichta | reverse complement strand
TACCCCCCACTACCACTCATTTCACAGTCCTGGACCTTAAGGATGCCTTCTTCACCATCCCCCTACATCCAGAATCCCAGCCACTCTTTGCCTTTACTTGGGAGGATCAAGACACCCACAGACCCAACAATTAACCTGGACAGTCCTGCCTCAGGAATTCCGTGATAGTCCCCACCTTTTCGGCCAGGCGATTGGCCAAGGACCTGTCCTCTTATGACTTTGGGTGTAGCACTCTCCTCCAGTATGTAGATGACCTCCTGTGCAGCCCCTCCAGGGAGGTCTCTCTCCGGGATACGGCTCCCCCCTTAACCTTCTAACACAGCGGAGATACAGGGTCTCCCCTTCCAAAGCTCAACTCTCTACCCCACAAGTCACGTACCTAGGGGTGGCCCTGACCCCCACCTCCAAGGCCTTCATGGCGGACCACACCACCTCCATCAGAAAACTCCTACCTCCCATCTCAAGTGCTAAAATTTTGTCGTTCCTTGGGCTGGTGGGCTTCTTTAGGCATTGGGTCCACCATTTCGCTGTACTTGCTAAACGGCTATATGCTGCAGCTAAAAAAAAAAAAACTCCACCGGCCCCTTCACGTCTCCCTCACCTGTAGCCCACACCTTCAAAACTTTGCAAAACGCACTCCTAGTCCCCATCCCCCGCTTATGCTTCCTGACTTCCGCAAGCCTTTCCTCCTGCTCACCGAGGAAAAACTGGGACGGTGACCAGAGTTCTGGCCCAACCAGTGGGACCCTCTCACCAACCGGTTGCCTTAACCACCTGGGACTCCTTTCTGTCCTTAACAAAACCCATACTCTGCTTAACCTTACTAACCCTGCCTTAGCAAAGGACTGCTGACTGTGCCTCAGGTCTGGCCAGTCCTGAGTCTCCCCTGTTCCAGTCACAGGAAATTGGACTCTCCCTATGCCTCCAACCCAACGTCCACCTTCACTACTGCATTCTAATATCCCTCTCCCACCTAATTTGCCCGCAGCCCAGTGTATAACATGAAACGGCACCCTGGGAGTCGGATGGGCCCCCCTCCGCCTCTGCTCACGATCACTCATGGTCCAATCAAATAACACCCTCTGCCCCCCACTTAACGGGACTGCCTTTCTATGCGACACTACCATCTACCCGGTCCTGCCCCCGACTGGTTGGGGTCCTGCATTCTTGTCATCCTCCTCCCCAGTGTTATAATAGCAACTGGTAACCAAAGCTTGCCTGTCCCCTTGGTAGGTTCCTCAACGTCGCGGGTAAGGCGGGCAGTTGAGCTCATACCTCTGCTGGCAGGACTGGGTATTACCGTGGCCATGGGAAAGGGGGCAGCAGGGCTGGGATCCTCACTTCACTTTTACAAACAGCTCTCCTCCCAACTGATCGAGGATATACAACAGGTGGCGGACACGATTCTAGACTTACAAACACAATTAGATTCCCTGGCTGATATGGTCCTCCAAAATTGATGGGGACTAGACCTGCTTACAGCAAAAGAGGGGGAAATATGCTTATTTCTTAGGGAGGAATGCTGCTTCTATGCCAATAAATCAGGGATAGTCAAGGACAGAATTAAACAATTACAAAAAACCTCCAAAAACGGAAAGAAGACCTGACCGGAAGCCCATTCTCAGGATGGTAGCAACCCCAACTCCTAATGTGGTTTCTCCCTGTTCTAACTCCACTAATTGTCATATTTATCCTCTTGTCGATGGCCCCGTGTGTTTTTAGGTTTCTCCAACAGCACCTGGCAGAGCTCTCTCAAATAACGGTCAACCAACTACTGTTACATTCCTACTCTCCCCTTCCGTCCAAACCACCTCCGGCCCCATACCAGCCTTAAACCCCCCCACGCCTCCTCTACCCAGCAGAAAATAGCTAGAACGAGCTGGCGCCCCTATGACCAAAAGGCTACAGACCTCTAACTTTGTCTTCTCATTTCAGACATGCTCACCTTAAAATTTACCCCTACTACTCATTCTCACCGTCTCTTAACCACCTTCTTTGTGACAGCTGGCTCCTCCCTTTCCCGTGTCCACTCGACGGCGGGCCGGACCAGCTTGCTGTTTTCCACTTACAAGGCACCTTCCAGGACTTCCACTCAAATAAAATTTTTTCTTTTGGCGCCTACCTGTGGGGTCTCATGTGGCTTGGCCTTTCACCCACCTCACCCACCAACGCCCATTGTCAGCAGGAAGCAGCTAGACATATAAACGCCGCCCCTCTCCCGTATAACCAAACAGGTGGGAATGAAGGGCCACCGCCAGGCACTAGCAAACCATATCCCCTCCCTTTTCCTGGAAAGGGGCCTAAACCCGGCCCCCCCAACCTAAAATGGCGACCTGGCAAACAAAGGGAGCGTCTGAAACGACACCTTCCAGGTTCTTCTTCCACAGTCTGGCTCACCTTTTCCTGCGCCCGCGAAAAAGCCACCAACCTGGATGGAGCTCTGCCAGCTGACCTACAGACGACAGACAGGGCGCCCTAAGCCCCTATAAAAGCTGCCACACCCTTGCCTCAAGGCTACAGCCTGACCCTCAGGTCCTGTAGCCACCGCGTTCGACCCATTAAATCTCTTGGCCTTAACGGGTGTTGAGTCTCACTGTGCACCGCCATCTTTCACATATTATAGCCTATATGGGGGCCTGCTCTAACAGTTGGCAAGGGTTTGTAATATTGTTTCAAAGCTTTAAACTTGCGGCTACTCTGGTGCTGTTTGTATGGCTTAACTGTGTTTGCTTTAGTTTGTACCTCAGTTTCTGTCATTTCTCGATACCATAGTTTTAACATAAAGTAGAACAGTTAAAAGTACACTTTGTCACAATAGATTTTGGAGTGATTGGTTGGGTCATTGTGACCTGTTGTGTTGCTATTTGCATTTCCTGAGGCATGGCCAATGGTGAAACATCAACTGTTTTATTATTGACATTATAGATGCTGCAACCCTTAACTTTAGTCACAGCGTTCTTTCCCAAGGGGAGATTTAAGCATATTATTCCTGTAAGGCATAAGCATGACAATATAATGGGAACAATCAGGTGACCATGAGTCACAGGACATTCATGTAGAACTTTCCTAAAGACTTTCCGTGGGGCTTTGCCACACACACGAATCCTTCTGGGGCTTTGCCTTCCAGAAGGGTGTCTTCATTCAGTTCCCATGCTGAGTCCTGGATTGTCATGGCCTCCGCCAGTAAGCTGCTCGATGACACCAGTAACAGAACCTGTATTGATTGACTGCCTTCCCTTCCCCTCTTCCATACTAATGCTTCCCAGGATCATCTCCCTGGTAAACTACTTGCACTCAGATCCTAGTCTCAGGCCTTCCGGGACCTCACCTTAAGAAAGTTACTGATTGTAGTCCTTTAAATCACACACCTTGCTGCTGCTTCTCTCAGGACTCACATAATGACCACTCCAGGAAAATAATTCTGCACTCTAACCAACTTGAGTTGGGTGTAACTTACCCTCAAAGCCTTCCCAGAAGGTAGTTATGAGGCAGTTTCCACGCTTTTCCACGTGTGTTCACGAGTGGGCTGCTGATTACACTAAGCACTCATGGGAACCCTGCCCATGAGCCAGCCTGACCACTTATCCTCAACACCTTCCTGCCAGCCTCCACCAGTCCCTTAAGGTAGTGGCTCTCAGAGCACAGTAGAAGGATGCCCACATCCAAATTACCAGGAAAGTATGTTGAAAATGAAGTTTTCTGAGTCCTACCAACTGAATTAGAACTTCTGAAGATGGCGCCTAGGAATCCATATTTTAAACAATTTCTCAGAAGATCTTATACAGTCTGAAATTTCAGATCCACTGCTTAGAAGTTTGGGCAGTCACCAATCAGCAACATTAATTTACCCCCAATCAGTTATTTGCCCAGCCTTGTTCAACAAGCCCCACAGTACTCAGTGAACAATATCGAGAATGCTTTATCCAAATGGCACCATCCCTTTTCCTGTTTCTGCATGGCCCTCCCTGAGCTTCTGTGTGCTTTTCCTGCCCTCTCGGGCTTCTGACACTGCTTTGCTCATCATGCAGAGGGCAGATGTGCCTGGGGATCTGGGCTTCCTGGGGTGGAATTTAACCAATAACTGACAGGCGCTAGCATCTGAAAGTTCAGCTGCCTTGCTTGAATTTGGGACACATTGTTGGGTTTCAACTTACCCATAAGGAATCCCCTGCAGAATCAGGCTGAGGTGGGGACTTTGCTTAAGATCACCCCCATGCTTAGCTTCCTCCCCTTCTCTGTCCTGTCCCTTCTTTTCCTTCCTGCCTCCCCTGGGTTCATGTCTTTAATAAACCATTTGCACATGAATCCTCATTTCAGGGTCCACTTCTGGGGACATTTACCTAAGAATCTATTTTACTTACTCTTTCCTGACTTTTGTATTGTGAATGAACTTAAAAGTAGCTAATTACACCATAAATAACAGTCCTGCAGAGTAACAAATTGATCGCAAGGAATTTAAGTCATATTTAAAGAATGTGCCAGGGAGGTATAGGTCATGAAAGCTAATGCCCTTTTTCCTACTCTACCATTTCCTCCTCCCTTTAGATGATAGCTACTATCTAATTAGCACTTACTATATTCCAAGCACTGTTCTAAGCACTCTCACACTTGTCATTTAATGCTCACAGCAACCCTATGATATTGGCATATTTATCATTTCTTTTTAAGATGAGGAAACTAAGCACATAGATGTGACTTGCCCAAGATCACACAACCAGTAAGTGACAGAGCCAGCAATGAATCCAGACAGTCTGGTTCTGATATCTGTGGCTGGCATGGATCTCTCACTTCTTGGAGACATATTGTATTCACTTGTTTGGCATAACTTTTGATAGTATGGCCTGTCTTGTTCACCATGTACTTCATGTGATTACATCTTGTCTCACCCCAAAGATAGTAAGCCCTTTGAGGGTGGATCCAACTCTTCAAACTACTGGTAGCTTCTCCCTAGAATCGGGCATGCCCTTGATGTACTTGTATATTGATTGATCATATTCTTCATCAATTTCCTCCTGCCCTGTCCCTGGTTCTCTTTCTTCAACCTCCTTCTCTAGCTACAGGCCTAGACTTTCTGTCTTCCTCCTCATCCATCATGATGATATATCATGAGTAGTAGGTTGTCTAAATCTTAGATATTATACAACCAACTTTTGTGTACACTGGCCTAACGTCAGGAATATTAGTGAAATTTAAGCCTATATAAGTCCTCTAGTCATCTTTCCCAAATCAAGATATATTTTGCATACTTTTCTGTTATCCAATTTGATAACCACTAGCCACATGTGGCTATTTAAGTTTAAATTTATTAAAATCAAATTAAATTTAAAATTCAGTTCCTCAGTCCCACTAGCCACATTTCAAGTGATCAATAGCCACATGACACCAGAGGTTACCATAACGGACAGGCCAGGCATGGTGGCTCACGCCTATAATCCTAGCACTTTGGGGGGCTGAGGTGAAAGAATTGCCTGAGCCCATGGGTTCGAGACCAGCCTGGGCAACTTGACAAAACTTCATCTCTACAATAAATAGAAAAATAAAACAGCCAGGCATGGTGGTGTGCATCTGTAGTTCCAGCTACTTGGAAGGCTGAGGTGGAAGGATCGCCTAAGCCCAGCAGGTCAAGACTGCAGTGGCCATGAGTGTGCCACAGCACTCCAGCCTGGGTGACAAGAGTGAGACTCCAACACCTCCCCCCCAAAAAAATTAGCCAAGCATGGTGGCATGTACCTGTAGTTCCCGCTACTTGGAAGGCTGAGGCGGAGGAAGGATTACCTGAGCCCAGCAGATCAAGGCTGCGGGAGCCATGAGGATGCCACTGCACTCTTGCCTGGGTGACAGAGTGAGACTCCAACTCAAAAATAAAAATAAAACAGGGACAGCACAGATACAGAACATTTCCATCATTATAGAAAGTTTTCTTGATACAACTTCAGAGGCTAGTATAACTGATTTTTTTCTCGAATATTAAATAAAACTTTATTTCTTGCCAGCTTCTATAGATTCTTATACACTGCTACTGAAATCATATTCATGTCTGCCCTAATGTACAAGGATGCCTGGGATGTGGGCTGGAGGATGGAGATGAAGTTAGGTAATCTCTTCCCCAGTCCCACTAAGTCCCAGAGAATGTTGGAGGCACCTAGCGTTCTGCTGTCTGTGGCTCTGCTTCTTTATTTAGGGAAATTTTCTGGAACATCAAGCACATTCAGGCACATCCCCTCCTGTTTTCCAGCACCCATCTCCCCTGAGTCCCTAGTCCTCAAAGGACATGGGAATATAAAGGCTTTTAATACAAAACGACATGACGCACTTTTCTCCTCTCAATATTGAAAACTCTAGTTTAAAACAAAATGAGTCAGACATGGTAACTCATACCTGCAATCCCAGCACTTTGGAAGGTCGAGACAACAGGACTGCCTGAGCTCAGGGATTTGAGACCAGCCTGAGCAACATGGCGAGAACTCATCTCTACAGTTAATAAAAAAATCTAGCCGGGTTTGGTGGCTCAGCCTGTAATCCTGCGCTTTGGGAGGCTGAGGTGAGTGGATTGCCTGAGCCCTGGGTTCGAGACCCGCCTGGGCAACTTGGCGAGACCTCATCTCTACAATAAAACAAAAAAATTAGCCAGGCGTGGTAGCACGCACCTGTAGTTCCAGCTACTTGGAAGGCTGAGGCGGAAGGATCGCCGGAGCCCAGCTGGTCGAGGCTGCAGTAGCCAGGAGCGGCCATTGCACTCCAGTCTGGGCGACAGAGTAAGACTCCGGCGACAGAGTTAGACTCCAACTCCAGAAAAAAAATAAATAAATAAAATAAATAAAATCAGTTGGGCATGCTGGTGCATGCCTGTAGTTCCAGCTACTTGGAAGGCTGAGGTGGAAGGATCACCTGAGGCAGCAGGTTGAGGTTGCGGGGACTATGAGCGTGCCACTGCACTCCAGCCTGGGTGACAGAGTGAGACTCCGACTAAAAAAAAAAGGGGGGAGAACTCAACAACAAAAAAATCAACTTACCTAATCAAAAAATGGGCAAAGAGCTGGAAGCGGTAGCTCACGCCTATAATCCCAGCACTTTGGGAGGTAGAGGTAAGAGGATTACCTGAGCTCAGGGGTTTGAGACCAGCCTGGGCAACATGGCGAGACCTCGTCTCTACAATAAATCAAAAAATCAGCTGGGCATGGTGGCACATGCCTGTGGTTCCAGCTACTTGGAAGACTGAAGCAGAAGGATCCCCTGAGTCCATCAGGTTGACACTGCGGTGGCCATGAGCATGCCACTGTAGTCTGGGCAACAGAGTGAGACTCCAACTAAAAACAAAGAAAAACAAAAAATGGGCAAAGAACTTAAATAGACATTTCTCCAAATGGCCAGGAAGCATATGAAAAGATGCTCAGCATTGTGAATCATCAAAGAAATGCAAACTAGAAGCAGTCACTCTCCAAGACTGGATCTGGAGGGACAAATGGAGAATATCCAACTTATGGGCTCAAGTTATTTTTCACTGGGCATTGAAAGCACCTGGAGACCTTGAAGACATCTGGGTTACACATACACACTCATCCACCAGAGCCGTTATCTGTGACTTGTCCCTGTCCAGCACCTCAGCCTTCCTTCTTCTACTAACAGTTCATGTGGAACTTTGCGTGGTTCTTCATCCCCCAGATGACAACGGTCATCAAGGCCTGGCCAATCATAAAACAGCATCTCCTCAGTCACTGGAGGTAGGATCATGGCCCAAGTTGAGCCAAATGGGATTTTTCCCTGGAATTGTTTTGTTTTGTTTTGAGTCAGAGTCTCACTCTGTCACCCAGGCTGGAGTGCAGTGGCATGCTCACAGCCACCACAGCCTCAACCTGCTGGGCTCATGCGATCCTTCTGCTTCAGCCTTCCAAGAGCTGGAACTATAGGCAAGTGCCACTACGCCCGGCCAATTTTTTGATTTATTGTAGAGATGAGGTCTCACCAAGTTGCCCAGGCTGGTCTCGAACTCAGGCAATCCTCTCACCTCAGCCTCCCAAAGTGCTGGGATTATAGGCGTGAGCCATCGCGCCTGGCCTTTCCCTGGAATTTTATCTTTTTGTTCTGTCCTTGATTGTTTCCTTTCTATCTTATGTCTGTCCACCCATCTATGGATGGTAGATGTTCTCCTTTCTCTGGAGTCAACTAAACTGGGTTTGATAGGTTTGTCCCCTCTCCCCACCACATGGAGGCGTAGCTAGGTGATAAACAGATCAACACAGAGAGAGAAGCAGAGCTGAAAGGAAAGAGTGAGTGGCAGATAGCCCTTATAATATCATTTGCTGTCTTAGAGTCCCTGAAATAAGTTCGATCTCTGGACTTGCCAGTTTCCTGAGCCAATAAATCCCTCTTTGGGCACTAGAAATGGTGTAGCACAAAAATCCTAACTAACAGAAAGCACACTCAGACACACATCAACCTATCCTGCCCATTCAACTGCAGTCACTGCTAATCTTTTCTGGTCTCTGTCCTTAAAAACTGCATCCTTGGAAATATTTAGTCTCATCAACCCCCACAGAATTGCCATATCTTTATGTTATTTTAGTATGGTTTGGAAGAGCAAGTAACTTTAAGTTTAAAAAAATGAATTTGGGCCAGGCGTGGTGGTTCAAGCCTGTAATCCCAGCACGTTGGGAGGCCAAGGCAAGAGGATTGCCTGAGTCCAGAGGTTCAAGACCAGCCTGGGCAACTTGGTTAGACCTCGTCTCTTCAGTATATGGGTATGGTGGCATGCACCTATAATTCCAGCTACTTGAAAGGCTGAGGCAGGAGGATCACTTGAGTCCAGCTGGTCGAGGCTATGGTGGCCATGAATGTGCCACTGCACTCCAGCTTGGGTGACAGAATTTGGATCAGTATATTATCAAAGATTGTGTCATAATTTTCATTTTAATATACTCTTTAATAATATTTGTAATATATAAGGACAAAGTTTTACCTTTCCTTATTTATAAGTGATGCATGCTGCTTAATTTATTTTAATTATATAAAACATATGATTATATCAATAGATGCTGAAAAAGAGTTCAATAAAATTCAGCATCCCCTTGTGATAAAAACCCTCATCAAACTGGGTATAAAAGAAACATACCTCAAAATAATAAAGGCCATATATGACATATTCATGGGGAAAAATTGAAAGATTTTCCTCTAAGATCTGGAACAAGACAAGGATGCCCACCTTCACCATTTTTATTCAGCATAATACTGTTGGTCCTGGCTGGAGCAATTAGACAAGAGAAAGAAATAAAGGGTATTCAAATTGGAAAGGAAGAAGTCGAATTAGCCTTGTTCGCAAAGAACATGATCTTATATTTGGAAAAACCTAAAGACTCCACCAAAAAGCTGTTAGAATTGATAAATGAATTCAGTAAAGTTGTAGGAAACAAAATCAAATACAAAAATCAGTAGCATTTATATACACCAACAGCAAACAATCTGAAAAAGAAATAAAAAAGCCAATCCTATTTACAATAGCCACAAAGAATATAAAATACCAAGAAATCAATTTAACAAAAGAAGTGGAATATCTATACAAAGAAAACTATAAAACACTGATGAAACAAATCGAAGAGGGTGCAAAAAAGTGGAAAGACACACTCTATACTCATGGATTGGAAGAAATTAATAATGTTAAAATGACAATACTACCCAAAGCAATTTACAGATTTAATACAATCCCTGTCAAAATACCAATGACATTCTTCAAAGAAACAGAAAAAAAATCCCAAAATTTATATGGCACCACAGAAGATCTGAATAGCCCAGAGTAAATCTGAGCAAAAGCACAAAGCTGAAGACATCATACTACCTGACTTCAAAATATTTCATAAAGCTGTAGAAACCAAAACAGCATGGTGCTGGCACAAAAACAGGCACATAGGCCAATGGAACAGGATAGAGAACCCAGATATAAATTCACACATTAACCACCAAATGATTTTCGACAAATGTGCCAAGAACATACAATGGGAAAAGGACAGTATCTTCAAAAAATGGTGCTGGGAAAACTGGATAACCATATGCATAAGAATAAAACTAGACCCCTATCTCTCACATATACAAAAATCAAATTAAACTGGATTAAAGACTTAAATCTAAGACTGTGAAACTACTAGTAGAAAACACTGGGGAAATGCTCCAGTGCATTGATCTGGACAAAGATATTTTGAGTAGGATCTTAAAAGTGTGAGCAACAAAAGCAAAAATAGACAAATGGGATTACATCAAGCTACAAAGCTTCTGTACAACAAAGGGAACAATCAACAAAGGGAAGAGACAACCTACAAGATGGGAGAAAATATTTGTAAACTATCCATCTGAGAAGGGATTGATAACCAGAATATATATATATATATATTTTTTTTTTTTTTTTGAGTTGGAGTCTCACTCTGTCACCCAGACTGGAGTGCAGTGGCCGCTCCCGGCCACCACAGCCTCGACCTGCTGGGCTCTGGCGATCCTTCCGCCTCAGCCTTCCAAGTAGCTGGAACTACAGGCACACGCTACCATGCCTGGCTAATTTTTGATTTATTGTAGAGATGAGATCTCACCAAGTTGCCCAGGCGGGTCTCAAACCCGGGGACTCAGGCAATCCACTCACTTCAGCCTCCCAAGGCATGGGATTACAGGCTGAGCCACCAAGCCCAGCTGATAACCAGAATATATAAGGAGCTCAAAAAACTCAAAAGGAGAAAAAAAAATACTATGATCTGATTTTAAAATGGGCAAAAGATCTAAATAGTTCTCAAAAGAAGACATAGAAATGGCCACAGGTATGTGAAAAAATGCTCAACAACACTAATTATCAGATAAATGCAAATCAAAACCACATTGACATATTATCTCATCCCAGTTAGAATGGCTTTTATCAAAAAGGCAGGGAATAACAGATGCTGGCAAAGATGTAGAGAAAAACTGGGAATGGTGACTCACGCCTGTAATCCCAGCACTTTGAGAAGTGGAGGCGAGAGGATTGCCTGAACCCACGGGTTCGAGACCAGCCTGAACAACATGGCGAGACCTCATCTCTACAATAAATCAAAAAATTAGTCAGGCATGGTGGTGCATGACTGTAGTTCCAGCTGCTTGGAAGGCTGAGGTAGAAGGATCACCTGAGCCCAGCAGGTCGAGGCTGCGGTGGTTGTGAGCATTGCCAATGCACTCCAGCCTGGGTGAAACAGTGAAATTCCGACTCAAAAAAAAAAAAAGAAAGAAAGAAAGAAAAGATGTGGAGAAAGGGAAAACTTTGTTATGGAAAACAGTATGGAAGTTACTCAAAAAACTAACAATAGAATTACCATATAATCCAGCAATTCCACTGTTGGGTATATATCCAAAAAGAAAGGAAACTAATGTATCGAAAAGATACCTGCACTCCCATGTTTTCTGCAGCACTAGTCACAATAGCCAAGATATGGAGTCAACTTAAGTGCTTATCAGTGGATGAATTGATAAAGAAACTGTGGTATATATACACAATGAAATATTATTCAGCCATAAAAAGAATGAAATCTTGTCATTTACAGCCACATGGATGGAACTAGAGGTCACTATGTTAAGAGAAATAAACCAAGCACATAAATACAAATATTGCATGTTCTCACTCCTATGTGGGAGCTAAAAAAGGGGAATCTCATGAAGATAGAGAGTGAGTGAACTGGTGGCTACCAGAGGCTGGGAAGGGTAAGGGGGAGGCGGGCACACAGAGAGATTGGTTAATGAGTACACATATACACTTAGCAGAAATAATATCTAATGGTCAATAGATTAGTAGAGTGACTATAGTTAACAATAATCGATTGCACATTTTTCTCTTTTTTTGAGTCAGAGTCTCGCTCTGTCGCCCAGGCTGGAGTTCAGTGGCACGCTCCCAACCACCACAGCCTCGACCTGCTGGGCTCCTGCGATCCTTCCGCCGATCCTTCCGCTTCAGCCTTCCAAGTAGCTGGAACTACAGGCGTGCGCTACCACACCCAGCTAGTTTTTGATTTATTATAGAGAAGAGGTCTCACCAAGTTGCCCGGGCGGATCTCGAACCTGCGGGCTCAAGCAATCCTCTCGCCTTGGCCTCCCAAAGTGCTGGGATTACAGGCTGAGCTACCGAGCCCGGCCTATTGCACATTTTTAAATAGCTAGAAAGGAATAGTTGTGTGTTCCTTTTATTAAAAACATATAAATATTTAAGATGATGGTTATCCCAATTACTCTGATTTGCTCTTTACACATTATATGAATGTATCAAATTATCACATGTACCCTGAAAATATGTACATCTATTATGTATCAATTTTGAAAGTAAAAATTTTTAAAAAGTCAACAGTCATAGCAAGTACTTTTTTTTTTTTTTCTTTTGAGTTGGAGTCTCACTCTGTCGCCCAGGCTAGAGTACAGTGGCATGCTTATGGACACCGCAGGCTCAACCTGCTGTGCTCAGGTGATCCTTCAGCCTCAGTCTTCCAAGTAACTGGAACTACAGGCATGCACCCAGCTGATTTTTTTTTGTAGAGATGAGGTCTCGCCAAGGTCCCCAGGCTGGTCTCAAACCCATAGGCTCAGGCAATCCTCTCACCTTGGCCTCCCAAAGAGCTGGGATTATAGATGCAAGCCACCGTGCCCAGCCATGAGTAAATTTTTAAAAGTATACAAGAAAGAGCACGTGGCCAGTCTTGGTGGCTCAGCCAGAAATCCCAGCACTTTGGGAGGCCGAGGCGAGTGGATTGCCTGAGACTGTGGGTTAGAGAACAGCCTGGGCAACTTGGCGAGATCTCATCTCTACAATCAATAAAAAATTAGCCGGGCGTGATAGTGCGTGCCTATAGTTCCAGCTACTTGGAAGGCTGAGGCAGAAGAATCTCCGGAACCCAGCAGGTCGATGCTCAGGTTGCCGTGAGCGTGCCATTGCACTCCAGCCTGGACAAAGGAGGACACTCCAACTAAAAAAAAAAAAAAGAATAAGTTAGACAATCGAATAAAAACAATTGAAAGCTGTAAAATGTTCAAAACCACCACAGCAGGTTAGGCAGTCAGCTGAATGAAAAAATAACGAAAATAAGCCGGGCTTGGTGGCTCAGCCTGTAATCCCGTGCCTTTGGGAGGCTGAGTTGAGTGGATTGCCTGAGCCCACAGGTTCGAGACCTGCCTGGGCAGGCGAGACCTCATCTCTACAATACATCAAAAAATTAGCCGGGGGTGGTAGCACGCGCCTGTATTTCCAGCTATTCGGAAGGCTGAGGCGGAAGCATCGCCGGAGCCCAGCAGGTTGAGGCTACAGTGGCCGGGAGCGGCCACTGCACTCCAGTCTGGGCGACAGAGTGAGACTCCAACTCAAAAAATAAATAAATAAAATAACCAAAATAGCTAGAAGTGGCTGGTGGAGGCAGGATCTCCTCTAAGTGCCCCAAACACATAGTCAACACTTGGAGGTTTTTGCAGTTAAAATAAAAACAGTTTCCACATTCTTTTTTAAAAATCATAATCCTCAGAACATATTTACAACCCCCTGGAATTCTTAGTACTAAAACTGAAGTTGGAAATCTTGGATTCATATCCTGATTTGACCTCTCACTAGCTCTGTGACCTTGAGGAAGTAATTTTCTTTTTCTTTTTCCAATGCTCGGTGTGTGTATACACAAATGAAGATTTAAAATATCTACTCAGTGAGCATGGCCGGTCCACAATCTGTGCACACCATAGTAAAGACGGGGAGAATGTCAACTTGAACTTGGCAGCAGTTGTTTTCACTTCAATTTGCCATCAAACCAGCAGATGGATAAAAGCAGCACAAAGAATGAAAGTGATAATGATCCAAATGAGCGAACAGATGTAGGTTGTCAAAGCAACCTTAACATAATGAGGAGTCTGCCAGATCAGAGAAATAAAAAGCCCAAACTTATTATACCATCAGGCAGGGGCAGAGCCATGTCACAGTAGCAGTGGTTTTCAAGGTATGGTCCCCTGGACTGGCATTTGTGTGACCTGGATATTTGTGAGAAATACAAATTCTTGAACTACCACCACCCACGCTCCCACGCCCCCCACCCCTGCCCTAGACCTACTGAATATGGAACTTTGGGACTGAGGCCCAGAAACTTGTGTTTTAACAAGCCCTCCAGGGGAATTCTGATGCAAGCTTGGGTGTGAGAACCTGCATTGCTGCCTGAGGCAATTCTTTTTGGAACCGATTCCATATTCTTGTTCTCATTTTTCTTGTGGGCCTGCTTATCACTCAGACTTATTGTGAGGATAAAATCCTATGTGATGAGAACATTCAAAAGCCTCTCTTCTGATAAATGCATGAGGAGATATAAACAAACAAATTAATCAAATACATAAAATAGCACTGGCAAAAAAAAATTCCTGTGTGGACTTGGAAACGCTTTGTCATCTGCAAAGCCCTGTACAAACATAAAGAATTTGTATCAGGCCGGGCTCGGTGGCTCAGCCTGTAATCCCACGCTTTGGGAGGCTGAGGTGAGTGGATTGCCTGAGCCCGCGGGTTCGAGACCTGCCTGGGCAACTTGGCGAGACCTCATCTCTACAATAAATCAAAAAAATTAGCCGGGCGTGGTAGCATGTGCCTGTAGTTCCAGCTACTTGGAAGGCTGAGGCAGAAGGATTGCCTAAGCCCAGCAAGTCGAGGCTGCAGTGGCCAGGAGCGTGCCACTGCCCTCCAATCTGGGCGACAAGTGAGACTCCAACTCAAAAAAAAAAAAAAAAAAAAAAAAAGAATTTGTATCTCTCTGGAGAAAGGCTAATGTCAACAAATTTTACAACTGGTTCTGCATGACATTGATGAATCAGCCTGACTCATAGGTACATAATTGGGCCATCCCAAAAGGCAATGGCCCATAGGATCCTTTCCCTGTGGTCTTTGGTGATCACCTACATTTTTATATGTAAAAGAGGAAGAGATGGCATGTCAGAGCCTGCTAGCTTAGACTATCTGCCTGGGGCCCTGGCTCCAGGAACATCTTCCCAGTTTGCTATAAGCATCAACAGACCTTTCTGTGATGATGGAAATGTTCTAGAATCTTTACTAATCTATACTGTTCAATATGTTAGCCACTAGCCACACAAAGCATTTGACAATATGGCTAGTGCAACCAAGGAACTTTATTTTAAATTTTAATTAATTTAAATTTGAATAGCCACATGTGAGACATAGCTATACTAAAAATTTGTTCATTATTTACCTGACATTAAAATTTAATTGGGCAACCTGTACTTTTATTTGACAAACTTGGCAACCCTAGTTACAGATTATTGGTAACATTAACATTGACTCCTCCAATGGAAAGTTTGATTGAGAGGTTCTCTGCCCATGACCCGAAGAAACATTTGATGTTATCTTGGCCAGAAAGGGCATGTGGCTGATGTTCTTTTTGGGAAGACAATTTTTGGAGGAATAATGGCTGAGAAAATCAATATAAATGATGACTAAAAAAGACACACTTGTACTATTATTCATATAGTCATGCTTGTTTCTCTGCAACTGAATCCATCCTCTACCGACAGTTTTTAATGGCAATGGAAGGCCGTTCACAGAGCCTAATTTAATCGAGGATAATTCTAAGCTTGGAGCATGGTGCTAGGTAATAGGCAGAAGCAGAAAGGAATAGTATCTATTTTTTTTTTTTAGTTGGAGTCTCACTCTGTCTCCCAGACTGGAGTGCAGTGGCACGCTCCCGGCCACTGCAGCCTCGACCTGCTGGGCTCCAGCGATCCTTCCGCCTCAGCCTTCGAAGTAGCCGCAACTACAGGTGCGCGCTACCACAGCCAGCTATGGTTTTTGATTTATTGTAGAGACGAGGTCTTGCCAAGTTGCCCAGGTGGGTCTTGAACCCCATAGGCTCAGGCAATCCACTCACCTGGGCCTCTCAAAGTGTTGGGATCACAGACTGAGCCACTGAGCCCAGCCAGGAATAGTATCTATTGATCACTCAACAGATTGTAAAGCAAAATTTCCCTCCTTAATTGCTTAATCCCTTATTCACCTCAATGGCTGATTACCATATTTAAAATATGAGAAAATAAGACCTATATTCTTTTCTTATGACTATATTTATACTTTTACTTTGCTTCAAAAATAAACAAAAAAGTATGGCAACCAGAATATTGCTAGCTCTCAGGAATACAATATTTTTCCAACCCTATAATTTCATGATGTGATCCAATAGAGGTGCCTTTATTCCTACATTCACTCCAGCCCTCACTCTCTGCCACAATTATCCCCTTTTTCAGTATTGACAAGATACCAGTTTTTGAGGCCTCCAAGCTCATCCTTGATATAATAAAGAAGGTATGATGTTACATTACTTATTAAATAGATATTTGATAGCATCATTTTTAACTAGAAAAAGGGATTTTGAAATTGGCGCTCCTTCCTCAGGAATAACAAAGAAATGTAAACATGATCTTCTTATGAAGTAAACGGTGTTCTAAGAGTTGATCCTTATAAAACCTGGGTCCCCCTGTTTTCTAGAATTTTCAGATCAGAGAGTAATGGTTGTAGTTTTTCCAAAAGAAGGTTTAATATAACAAACATAACCACGGGTTTAAAAACAAATCTTAATAACACTGTGTCTAGACCTTTGATAGTTTCCTGTTTTCTCCATTGCTTAAAATGCTCACATAGATCTATATTTAGCTTTGGAGATCTAGTGACTTAGGAACAATGGGTCTCCACAATTGCTCTCCTTTACCCCCACTCATGTCCCATGGAGTCTTTCTCAGTCTTTTCTACCATTTCCCTAAGAAAAGGTATTGAGTCTGAGAGACAATTGGCAACCACCCAGAGAACCCAAATATTTGAGCGGGCTCCTCTAAGAATAACTCAGGTTTAAATTGGAAAATACAGCACTCACCCTAAAGGGCTACCCTGTGATTGGCACCCAGACTGTAGTTCTTAAAGTATGGTGATTCCTGATCCAGCAGCAGCAATATGTGGGAACCTGGAAATACTAATTCTCGGGGCCCCATGCACCCAGACTTACCTGGGTGACTTAGTTACCTGAGCAGTCTATCCTTTTTTAAAACAACAACAACAACAACAACAAAAACCCCTTTTGTGCTTCTCTTTCTTTCTTCAGAGCAGAGCATCCTTCTCAATTGCACATACAGACTTTTTCCCATGGAGTAGGGCAGTGGTTTCAAAGTGTGATCCTGGGACCATCAGCATTGGTGTTTCTGGGAGCTTGTCAGAGATGCAAATTATCAGGCCCACCCAGGGCCTGCTATACCAGACACTCAGAGGGTGGGGTTCAGTAATCTGGGTTGTTACAAGCCCCCTTGTGATTCCAATGCATGGTCAAGTTCAAGAAAAAATGAGACAAGAGCATTCTCTGCTATTGAGCCTATTCTGTGTCTAAGATTTGTTCCGAGATGCCAAACAACTACCACAGCTGGTAAAACAAGCCCTGTGAGTAGTTTACAGCCCGTGGGATTTGATTCCTTTGTCAGTCTGTCTTATCTTCAAAAGGTATTACAAACAATAAATGCCACTCATAGTATTACTCTGTCGATATAAATCTGTGTTTCTCCAGAGGATTCATTTGAGAGAGAGAGTTTCAACAGGCTGTGTGGGATCTTTGTGGATGGGCTGGCAAGTAGGGAGAGCCATGGATTTGAAAATGCCTCCTTTCTTTTTGATGTAGGCAGATGAGAGAGAGAGAGACAGAGACACAGTGTGTGTGTGTGTGTGTGTGTGTGTGTGTGTGTGTGTGTGTGTGTGTGTGTGTGTGTTTAAAATCAGATTGGACCAGGTGCAGTGACTCACCCTGTAATCCCAGCACTTTGGGAAGCCGAGGTGAGAGGATTGCCTGAGCTCACAGGTTCGAGATCAGCCCGGGCAGCTTGGCGAGCCCTGTCACTACAATGAATAAAAAAGTAAGCTGGGTGTAGTAGCATGTGCCTGTAGTTCCAGCTACTTGGAAGGCTGAGGTAGAAGGATCACCTAAAGGTGCCCAGCAGGTCAAGGATGCAGTGGCCGTGAGCATGCCATTGCATTCCAGCCTGGGCGACAGAGTGAGACCCCAACTCAAAAAAAAAAAAAAAAAAGTCAGGTTGGTAGAACTGTCTGCAAAGATTTGGATGTACTGGGGTATATAAAAGTCCATTTTCATAGTCCACCCCTTGTGACCTATCACTGAACTCTCAATCTTTACTTTAAAAAGTTAATGCTAATTTAGCTTCTCAGTGGAATTATACTATGGATAGATCTAGGAGTATTAGTTCAAGTATGATGGATATAAAAGTATGGCTTTATCCGTAGCTCTTCCCCCTTTTACATTCCCACCAGATGAACTGTATGAAACGACAGCTTCAGTCATCACATTTCTCCCTTAGTAGTGGCTTCCCAATATTTACCAAATTAACTTCATATTTCTCATCTGGCATTCAAGACTGAAACTGTAGATATTAGACCAAACCATATGAAATTGTCATTTTAATGGGGCAAAAATATAAAATATCAGCAATACGGTTCAACCTAATATTATCTACCTCACATGT
The DNA here is from genome assembly GCF_000164805.1 of Carlito syrichta. Taxonomy (NCBI): domain Eukaryota; kingdom Metazoa; phylum Chordata; class Mammalia; order Primates; family Tarsiidae; genus Carlito; species Carlito syrichta. The sequence continues at coordinate 10,988 of NW_007255309.1, read as the reverse complement.
AATTTGCTAAACTTTTCTATAGTCTTTTTCTTTTTAAGCTTCTTAGAATTTTAATGCTTAACCTTGAAACCATCAGCTCCAACTTCTGGTGAAAAATCTCAGAAAGATAAAGAAAAAAATGTTCCCTTTTCCTCTGCAGCTGCAGAGAAGCAGACACTATTGTGTGGCACAGAGCCAGTTCCATGTCATAAAATTAGAATTGGGAACATTCATTTACTCAAGTATCTATCCCACTCTCCTGACCAGTGTGCATGCTTGAGTGGAAGGCCACGATCCTGGTCTGTTTTCTGTTACTATAAAATTGTCCTTGGAAGTGTTATTTGTTATGTTATTACTTTTAAAAAATTTTACTGGGTCACCATTAAAAAATTGTAATGTAGTAGAAAATATCAGAGTACATTATATATAATACAGGTTAATAAATATTTCATAAGTTTAAAAAAAAGATACCTGGATATTCGTGTTTGTTGCTAGGTCCTATCAAATAGAACCTATAAAAGAACTGTAACTCTGGTCATTTTATTTAATAATGTGTTGCTCTGGCAATAATAATACTGAAATTGTCAATTCTGTTTCCTGTAATGCAACAAATAATTCTGTTAGAGATCTTTTGTTTTGGGTTTTTTTTTTTTTTAATTGGAATCTCACTCTGTCACCCAGGCTGGAGCGCAGTGGCATGCTCACGGCCACTGCAGCCTCGACATGCTGGGCTCAGATGATCCTTCCGCTTCAGCCTTTCAAGTAGCTGGAACTACAGGTGCGCACCACCATGCCCAGCTTGTTTTTTTGATTTATTGTAGAGGCAAGGTCTCACCAAACCCCTGGGCTCAGGTAATCCTCTCGCCTCAGCCTCCCAAAGTGCTGGGATTACAGGTGTGCACCACCTCGCCTGGCCAGAGGTCTTTGTTGAGTGAAAGAAGAGCTTTAGAATTTCTTTCTCTTCCTTTAGGCATGAAGGTGTTTAAATCCTGTGACTCTGTTGGCTGCCTTATTCAAACAGTAGAGTCTGTCCCATTTAAATTTCCAAAAAGGACCATGCTATGGAGCCAGCCTGTTATTTTTGCCTCCTCCTTCACTTCTATGCACACATACCATGCTACAGATAGCTCCTCTTCTGCACTAATCAGTCTCCACTGTTTCTTTGCTTGTGCTGTTTCTCTCCTTAGAATACCCTCTTTCCACACCCAAAGGTCAACTCCTTTGTGAGGACTTCCTCAGTTCCATTCAATAACATTTATCTTTAACAATACTTGCCAAGGTCTTCTTGATTTATAGACATCTGTATATTTCCCTTCTCTCTTGTAACAGACTCTAATTCCAGTGAGGACAGAAAACGTACCTTATTGTTCTCCCCCAAGTAATTAACAAAAGGCCTTGAATGTAAGCATGCTCTCAATAATTTTCAAATGATATTGAAGAAGTTTCCTACAACCAATATTAAGGGTCATCTTGATCTAATTGACCTCTAAAACCAAACTTCTCTCCTTCTGCACTGTGGGAAGTCAATTCCCTGCCATACCTTAAGGAGTCTAGGGCCACTTTGTCACCCTCTCCAATACTACACTGCCTGTAAGAATTCTCAGTTATTTCAGTATCCACATAGATGATCCTTCCAACAGCCTGGCCCTCCACTCCTTGACCTACTCTCCTGTAATGATCCTATCCGACACCTACCACAGGGGGCCACTCCCATGGTGTTACCCTAGAACTTATCATTACCAATAACCATAAAGCCCTCCATAATCTCAGCTTCGAGCCTCCCGTTCTCCAAATAATGCCAAATACTAATTTCAAAACGACTGGTTTCTCAGAGTAGGAAGAAGACATAGAACTCTTTTTTTTTTTTTTGAGTCGGAGTCTCACTCTGTCACCCAGACTGGAGTGCAGTGGCTGCTCCCAGCCACCGCAGCCTCGACCTGCTGGGCTCCGGCGATCCTTTCGCCTCAGTCTTCCAAGTAGCTGGAACTATAGGCGCGTGCTACCACGCCCGGCTAATTTTTGATTTATTGTAGAGATGAAGTCTCACCAAGTTGCCCAGGTGGGTCTCGAACCCGCGTGCTCAGGCAATTCACTCACCTCAAGCCTCCCAAAGCGCTGGGATTACAGGCTGAGCCACCAAGCTCGGCCCAGAGATCTTAAATAGGCAAGGATGGGAGAAGGCTGGGAAGCACTGTGGGGCGTATGTGTGTGTGTGTATGTGTGTGTGTGTGAGAGAGAAAGAGCGAGAGCGCTAGAACTTTTCCTATTGTTTCGCAGTTGCTGAAGCTGGAAACAAAAGCATCAGACGCTCCCAGCCTAAAGAAAGGCTGTAACAAGTCAGCAGACACGTTCTCTCAGAGTACCAAGAGATGGCAGAACTGGCCCCAATTGGACTCTGACCATTAGCCACCATTGTCTTCTGGCCTCTGTAAATATGAGAGGACTTGGGAGAGGAGGGGAAGGAGTGTTCCTGGGGAGAGGCTGCTTTCTCTTGGAGTGGGGAGGTCCTGGATGAAGGGAAAGCTAGCATCCAGTTTCCTGACTGGATTCTTGTGGAGCTGTGTTCTGTGTGAACATGGAGTTTGGTGCCCCCGTGTGGTCTAGAGATATCTGAACGTGAGCAGCTCAGAAGTTACCGAGGCGCAGTGTGCCTGAAAAGCATCACTCCCGCCTTGCCCCCAAGACCCCCTCAGCCCTCAGCATGCGGAAGGGACCTCAGAAATGCCCAAGGCTCCAGACCGCTCTTTGGGAGGCCCCGGAGAAGTCAGAATCCAGGTGAATCTGAACACTGTCACCTGAGAAAAACAAAACTGCCTGAGATCCCCCACTCAGCAAATCACAGCATCAGACCTGAAAAAGGACCATTTCTCCAGAAAGAGTTCTGTCTCCTTTCTCCACCTCTTCTTCCCTGCCCCCCAGACCAGAGGATATAATATTGAAATTGTAATCGGGACTGTCCACTTTACCTGCCAAGAGAGCCCAGCAAGTTAGGAGATCCACACAAGATTTCATTAAAGAATGGGAAAAGAGACTTGGTGCCCCATGGTCAAAAGCGGTGACTGAAAAAAATAACATAAATCGTTCTACCAAAAAGACACCTGCACACATATGTTAATTGCCACATTATTCACAATAGCAAAAAGAGGAAACCAACCCTGCCGCCCATCAAAAGTGGACTGGATAAAGAAAATGTGGTACATATACACGATGGAGTATTATGCAGCCACAAAGAACAAAATCATGAACTTTGCAACAACTTGGATGGAGCTGGAGACCATCATACTCAGTGAACTATCACAGAAACAAAGAACTGAATATCACATGTTCTCATTCACAAGTGTACCCTGAACACTAGTCACGTTAGCACAAGGATGGGATTGGCAGTTGCTGGGCACTGCTAGGGGAGGGAGAGAGGCAGATGGGTAGGAACCACATGACAACAAAAAGGGTACCTGGTCCACTATCAAGGGGAGTGATGGCCAGTTAGAAGCGCAAACTTCACCTGCATGCAGCCTACTTATGTAGTTAATCCTCACTTGTAGGCCGGGCTTGGTAGCTCAGCCTGTAATCTCAGCACTTTGGAAGGCTGAGGAGAATGGATTGCCTGAGCCCGCGGGTTCGAGATCCGCCTGGGCAACTTGGCGAGACCGTGTCTCTACAATAAATCAAAACTTAGCCGGGCGTGGTGGTGTGCACCTGTAGTTCCAGCTACTTGGAAGGCTGAGGCAGAAGGATTGCCAGAGCCCAGCAGGTTGAGGCTGCAGTGACCGAGAGGCGTGCCACTGCCCTCCAAGCCTGGGTGACAGAGAGAGACTCCAACTCAAAAAAAAAAAAAAAAAATCCTCACTTGTACCCCACAACTCTATAATAAAGTAATTAACTTAAGAAAGGAAAAAATTAAAATGGTTTCACTCCACCACTGAGTCGAGACTCATCAACACATCAGTTAATACAAACACCCAGACACAAGGCATGGACTTTAAAGGCAGACAGAATGGGAGCTCAAATATCAACTGTGCTTTATTGCTTCAAGCAAGCCCTATCTGAGTCTCCATTTCTTCATTTACAAATAAGAAAAATACTAAATGGACATTATTATTAGGTGATTTAAATTATTCGAGGCAGTGTATGTCAATGAATAGAAACTACTATTTATTTACTTTTTGAGTTGGAGTCTCACTCTGTCACCCAGGCTGGAGTGCAGGAGCACACTCACAGCCACCACAGCCTTGACCTGCTGGGCTCAGGCGATCCTTCCATCTCAGCCTTCCAAGTAGCTGGAGCTACAGGTGCATGCTACCATGCCAGCTTTTTTTTTTTTTTTTTTTTATTGTAGAGACAAAGTCTCACCAAGTTGCCCAGACTGGTCTTGAACCCCCAGACTCAGGCAATCATCTCACCTTGGCCTCCCAAAATGCTGGGTTTACAGGCTGAGCCACCGCGACTGGCCGCTACTATTTATTTATGCATGTGCTGACACATGCAGAGAGGAGTTTGTTCCCAGTTTCCCAAGGCAATAGATTTGAAGTGGTCTATGACAAAAGACAAGTAAAAAGAACTAGTAAGATAGAAATAAAAAGTAAGGAAAAAAGAATGCTGAAAAGCTAACTATAAATATAAGGTCAGTAATTTGAGCTTCAAATTTGGTTTTGAGTTTCCTGGCAGCTGAGGTGCAAAGGGAAATCTCAGAACTTGCACAACTCCAAGTTATCAGACAAGAGGAAGGATAGTACCTTCTCAGGGAGACAAAGTTTTTCCCAGCTCCAAATTTCAAAAGCAATGTCTCAAAAAGAGTTTTTTCTGCATTAGCTTGTAAATTACCTGCAACCTTGACTATTCTTTCCCATGGGTTTCCAAAGCTTTTGAACCAGTGATGTAGTAATTGGAACTGGGACAAATTACTGAAGGTAAATGACCCAGATTTCTTTACCTCGGATCACAATAGTATTCTATGGCAATTACTATCCTAGAATTCAAATTCTTTCAGATGAGCTTTCCCTGCCACCTTCCTTGTAAGATCACCCAAGGGACATTTAGACTCACTGCTTCCACCCCAAGGAAATGTTTTTATTTGTAACTCTTGCAGAAGCTTCAGCCTGAGGACAGATTTAAACAAAAGTCTTGATTTTTTTTCTAAAATGAATTAGCTATTCAAAAGGCCCAAGTCTGGCCTGCGAAAGCCACACTGTTCTCCCTTCAAAGGCCGCCGTCATCTACCAGGGGCACATGAAGTAAACAGCTTTTGAAACAGTGCAACAGGTGAGCTTTCCCACCCCAACTGCAGAGGCACCTCAACTCATCTGCATATGCTAACGTGGGTTTCCAGGGAAGATGCCAAAATAAGCTCCTGTCCTCCCTCACCTTTACTTTAATCCCCACATAGGTTTTGCTTTTACCATATGGTAATTATTTCCAAATCACAAGTGCAAACACTCACTCTGATTGGAAAATTAGCAGATTTCAAACTCAGGTAATTTGTCCCTAATGAGGAACTTGTTGAACTGAATTTAACAATTAACTCGCACACCCTTTGCTGCCTACGGCTATGGGAGTGAAGTGAGGAAGACAGAAGGGCAAGCGGCCTAGCAGGACTTCTGGTACAAGATAAAAGTTGGGATGGGGAAAGGTGTGTTAATGGGGCTGTAGGAACATCAGGAACTTAACTGTTCAAATATATATATATATGAATTTCAAATAAAGTGGAGGTCATAATATAATTAGCCTATGGCTGATCTGGTTTCACCTCTGTGGGAGGAGCTAGAGACCCATGATGGACAGGGAAGAGGAACAAAAGGAGGAATGAAAGAGCGGTGTCTCTCCTCTCTCCCATTCCCTCAAGTTTGAAGCTCCTTGAAGTAGTGGTGGGTTGGGGAGTTTTAGTTGACTGCTGGGATGGTGAGTGTCCTCACAAGCATTTTGCATATGGCAAAGGTCTGACCTTTCTCTTTCTGTCTCTTCCACCAACCTCACTCCATGGCTAGGGCCACTTGATCTCTACTTGCAGGTCCTGGCCCAGGTGGCCACAGGCCCTGAGGACTTCAGGGAGCTCCGGCCCGGTAAGTAGAATCAATGTCATCACTCTCACTTCCCCTGTGTGCCCATTACTAGGCCATGCTTGAGGCTCTAGCCTAGTAATCTGTGCTGCTCCTTCTTCCCTTTAGAACTGACCTGTCCCACAACATAGTCACTAGTCACATGTGGCTATTTAGCACTTGCATGTGACTAGTGAGACTGAGGAACTAATTTTCAAATTTTACTTTTAATTAATTTAAATTTAAAAACTTATACTTGACTCAATTATTGGAAAACTAAGTATGGAAGGTGAATCTACATTTTCAACTAAAAATGTTATAAAAATCTAAATATGAGTGAAATATTTCGGAAAACTTAGCATCTGAATTGACCCAGTGTCTGGAGTTTGGAAGACTTAGTAAGAACAAAAAATGTAAAAGTTCTCATTAAGAATTTTTAAAATGTGGCTACTAGAAAATTTAAAATTATATAGAGGCTCATGTTTCATATATATATATATATATATATATATATATATATATATATATATTTTTTTTTTTTTTTT
>NW_007255309.1:3511-4412 GCF_000164805.1 Carlito syrichta | reverse complement strand
TAATTTTTGACTTATTGTAGACACGAGGTCTCACCAAGTTGCCCAGGCTGGTCTCGAACCCCTGAGCTCAGGCAATCCTCTTGCCTTGGCGTCCCAAAGTGGTGGGATTACAGTTTTGAGCCACTGCACAAGCCTTCATGTTATATTTCTATTGGACAGCACTGCTCTAGGACTAGGGTCTTCCCCTTCACTTGCAAATATACTCAAGGAATATAATCCTGTTTCCAAACTTCCATCCTGTGGCAAAGGCCCGATTCTGCTTGACATGTCTTGCTGTACCAGGCCTACATGGGTTTTCCTGGATGCTCCTCTGCGGGATCACCTCCTCTGCAACCTGTCAGAGCCTTCTGGGGCCACCTGCTTTCACACAACCACCTCACTACCGATGCTCTGTGGTTAATCCTGAAGATCAGTCCTACAGAAAATTAATTTCAAATTTGCCCTGGGATAGCAAGATGTAGCCAGCTAATATCTCAGAAGAAACATGCATCAAAGTACCAACCAAGCTGGGCTTGGTGGCTCAGCCTGTAATCCTGTGCTTGGGAGGCTGAGGTGAGTGGATTGCCTGAGCCAAAGTTGAATGTATTTGCCTGCCTGGGAAAGGAGGGCCACATTACTCAAGAACAAGTTCAACTGGTGTCTCTGCATAGTATCTGGGAGGATCAGACAGAGAACAAAGGAAGTACACCTAATCTGCTGATATTCTGAGTACAGGTCTCTGGTTGGCTCCCAAGGGCCAGCATAAATTCCACTCTGCAACTCCTCATTGCACTGGTTCACTTCTTTTTTTTTTTTTTTTTTTTTTTTTGAGTTGGAGTCTCACTCTGTCGCCCAGACTGGAGTGCAGTGGCCACTCCCGGCCACTGCAGCCTTGACCTGCTGGGCTCTGGCGATCCTCCAC
>NW_007255309.1:0-3319 GCF_000164805.1 Carlito syrichta | reverse complement strand
CCAAGTTGCCCAGGCGGGTCTCGAACCCGCGGGCTCAGGCAATCCACTCACCTCAGCCTCCCAAAGCACAGGATTACAGGCTGAGTCACCAAGCCTGGCTTGGTTCGCTTCTTTTATTTATTTATTTATCTGTCTATTTATTTATTTATTTAGAGTTGGAGTCTCACTTTGTCACCCAGGCTGGAGTGCAGTGGCATGCTCAAGGCCATTAAGCCTCAACCTGCTGGGCTCAGGTGATCTTTCCACCTCGGTCATCAAGTAGCCGGAATTACAGGTGCTTGCCACATGCGCAGCTATTTTTTTTATTTACTGTAGAGACGAGGTCTCACCAAGTTGTCCAGGCTGGTCTCGAACCCCTAGGGTCAAACAATCCTCTCGCATCGGTCTCCCAAAGTGCTGGGATTATAGGCTTGAGCCACAGCACCTGGCTGGGTTTGCTTCTTGAAGTGCAGGCACCACCCTTAATTATGTCCAGGATGCTCAAGTGCACCGGGTGTCACTCAGATGGAAAATGTGACGCATTTGCTTGAAGCTGGCCAAATCCCTCTTTAACTGCATTGACAACACATTGGAATAGCCGGGTGAATCAAGTAAGCACACTGATTATCTATTTCTTCACTAATCTCTTTCCAAACCGCCAGACCACACTTCCCTTTTCTGTTAAGGCAAAAGGCAGAGAAACATTCATGGGTGATTAGAAAAACAAGTATCATGTACACGGGTGGCCCTTCAAAGCTGTAACAGAGCAAAATATGAAGAGACGCTAAAACAAATACTGGAACACGAATATTGACAGCAGTTTTATATACAAATAGCCAGATGATGGAAACAACCCAAGTGTCCATCAACGGATGAATGGATAAGCAAAATGTGCTATATACAAAGAATGGCACATTACTGAGACATAAAAGCGAATGAAGTACCAATACATGCTACAAAATGGATGAACCTCAAAAACATTATGCCAAGTGAAAGCAGCTAGACACAAAAGACCACATACTGCATGAGTCCACTTACAGGAATTATTTCAAATAGGGAACTCCATAGAAACAGAAAGCAAATTGGTTGTCGCCAGGAGCTTGGAGGAGGGAGGGGGACAACTGAGTGCCTAACGGGCAAAAGGGTGAAGCAGATATATTGGAAATAGATACAGGTGGTGTTGCACAACATTGTGAACGTGCTACCTGTCGCTTTACGATTGTACTTTAAAAGGCATAACTGTTTATGTGAATCACACCTCGATTTTTTAAAAAGAAAAAAAAGAGGGCAGAAAAATTTGGAGACCTTTGAGTCCCATTAAAACAGGAAAAACGATGAGGGAACAGGGATTGCTGAAAAATTGATAACGAAGAATAAACAAAGGGAAGAGAAGAGAAAGAAAAAGGGGGTTCTGCTGAAGAAACTAACAAGGCTGCAGACATTTGTAAAGAAAACAAAACGGATTTTCTGGCTGGGCACGGTGGCGCCGACTGTAATCCCAGTAATTAGGAAGGCCAAGGTGGGAGGTTCACTTGAGCCCAGGAGTTTAAAACCAGCCTAGGCAACATAGTGAGAGCTCCACTCCTCCCGCCCCCCCCCAAAATTAATCAGGCTTGGTGGCATGTGCCTGTAATCCCAGTTACTCAGGAGGCTGAGGAGGAAAGAATTGCCTGAGCCCAGGAGGTCAAGGCTGCAGTGAGCTGTGATTGTGCCACTGCACTACAGCCTGGGTGACAGAGATCCAGATGGAAGGAAGGAAGGAAGGAATGAAGGAAGGAGAGAGATTTTCAAATGTTTTGCTATTAACTCTTTGCAAATAAGCTACAGTTGTAAAACTGAAAGTGATTTCTTTATTTTAATTTTTTTTATTTTTTGAGTTGGAGTCTCACTCTGTCACCCAGACTGGAGTGCAGTGGCACGCTCCCGGCCACTGCAGCCCCGACCTGCTTGCTGGGCTCCGGCGATCCTTCCGCCTCAGTCCTCCAAGCAGCTGGAACTACAGGCGCACGTTACCACACCTGGCTAATTTTTGATTTATTGTAGAGACGAGGTCTCGCCAAGTTGCCCGGGTGGGTCTCAAACCCGCGGGCTCAGGCACTCCACTGGCCTCGGCCTCCCAAAGTGCTGGGATTACAGGCTGAGCCACCGAGCCCAGCCGAAAGTGATTTCTTTATGAAGAAAAACAAGACATCCCAGAAGAGTCTTTTCAAGGCCAGAAGACTGTAACCAGGAGGAAAGAGGAGGAGACCTCGGCTCTGGGGGTGGAGGGGGGGGCACTGAGTACAGACAGGGCCTTTGAAAGGGGACTGTCACACAGGCAAATCTGCCACTAATTCCATTCCACAGCTTTGAAGGTCCCCAGTGTACTCAATCGCAGTGAGACAAGGATAATCTTGAGGGTACTTTCTTTTTTCAAATGAATCTGTAATAATTACATTTCATCATTGCACACAAACCTTTAAACTAAAACAAATACCAATTACGTTCTTCTGAAAGGTGTGTCTCAGGGTTCACAGGTCACTTCCCTATGTTATATACAGTAAAACGAACCATTTTAACAAAGCAATGACCGTCCCGTTGCAGGAGATGACACAGATGAACACTGAGGACACAATACTAAGTGAAATGAGCCAGTGACCAAATGACACATGACGTATGACTCGCAAGGGGCTCAGGGTACTCAAACTCTAGAGACAGAAAGTAGAAGGGTGGCTGCCAGGGCTCAGGGGAGAGGAAATGGGTCGTGGGTATTTCATGCCTGCAGAGTTTCAGTTTTGCAAGATAAAAAAGTTCTGGAGATCCGTTGCACAACCATGCGAATGTACTTCATGCTGCCAAACTGCACGCTTTAAAATGGTTAAGATGGGATATTCTGTGTTCTGTTTTCACCACGATTAAAATTTGTAAAACCCTGCTCATCTTGTTAAAATATGAACTTGAACTTCTTAGTCTTGTACTTTGGTTGATTTAGAAAAATGACAAGCTTCAGAAGTGTAAACTCAACCTAGTTTGGATTTGGCTACTTTAGAAGACGGCATTAAAAATAATTCTGTCAACACCAATGAAGGAGTAACTTAAGCAAAACAACCCAGGTTAATAACTCACTTCCCAGTTTCTATCTACAAATCATGGGACTGTGCTTCTGTGTAAAGTGTGTACCTTAAAATGCAAAACAGCCACACATTAAAAAACCACAAATGAAGTAAAGACTGGGAATTAATGTGGGTCGATGCTCCCATGGAGTAAAAAAAAGAAAAAACTCCAAGACTCAGGTTGTTGAAAGGGTTGGAACCCCACCCTTCATTTCACCTTCCTCCTGGCTTACTGTAGGTCTACCTGA
>NW_007255308.1:570593-572050 GCF_000164805.1 Carlito syrichta | reverse complement strand
ATGCAAGCATGTGTATCCTTATAAGAGAGAAGCAGATGGAAATTTGACACACAAAGAGAAAGCAATGTGAAGATGAAGCAGAAAAAAATTTGAAGATTTTGACCTTAAAGACTGGAGTGATGCAGCTACAAGCCAATGAATACTGTCAGCTACCAGAAGCTGAAAGAGGCAAGCACCAAATTTTTCCTCCAAAGTCTCTGGGCTGATGTGATCCTGCTGAAACTTTGATTTCTATCCAGTGATACTAATCTCTGATTTCTGGCCTCCATAATTGTAAGAAAATAAATGTGTGCTCTTTCAGACAACCAAGTTTGTGGTAAATTTGTTTCAGTGGCCACAGAAAACACATTTATTACTTCTTTTCAGACAATTGGGCACTTTTCTCAACACTAATTGCCTCTTTAGAGTCTCCCCACATTCCCGCACGATACACCACATTTTCATCAGTGGCGCTATGATCATTATGAAAACATTTACTAAGATCTACTAGCTCACTGTGTTATCCTAGGCATTTTCAAATTAGGTTAGAGATTTCTAGTCAAGACTATCCTGAACTAATATGAGAAGCCACCTTCTACTTCAAACACAAAAGTGCTGCATGAAGTTTTTTAAAAAAGAAACTGGATATGTAGCTGAGTCTGGAAATCAAGACGGGGTTAATTCCATTTCTTGGAGACACAGATGCAGCCCATGGTGGAAAGAAGATGCTGAAATCACAAGACCAGTGATGTAAAAGGACCAGAATACATACTGTAGAGACTTTGATGCTTATGTGGGATGCAAATCAATTGATTACCAATCCTATGCATGCAGGGCAGCTGAAATATGTGCTTGGGGGTAAAGCTAGGAGCCTGCAAAATGTGGCCACTAGGAAAAAACCGTCACTTCCTGGACTGAATAAAGCAGGAGAGTGATACCTCCATTTAAACCACAAACAGGAAATGATTCCACTGTAAGAAATCGGAGACCTTAGTCTGAACTGCACTAGGATGCAAGGTCCAAATTTTTGTATTGGATAAAATTGACCTGGAAGCTGTAAAATTAGTAGTGATTTGGCAAGGCAACAAGGATACCACCCCTTACAGATGTTTCCACAACCAATAAAACATAAAGAGTCCTCACAGAAGAAAATGCTGGGGAAATGAACTCAGAGTTCAAAACACTGAAAAATACAAAAAGATCCAGCATCACAATATGTAAAATTTTTTGTGGGGGGAGAGAGAAAGAGAGATTGAGATTGAGAGATTTAGAAAGAGAGCAAGCAATTGGGAGCAACTCAAAATTCCTAAGGTAAGATGATATAAGCACACAAAAAAGAACAGGTGGTTTAAATAAATAAATAAATTTAGAAATGAATGTCTGTAAGTATTACTGGTAAAGCACAATTAAGTCATTTCATTTAGTCATCTATTTATTCTACAAATACTTATTGAATGCCAACTGTGAGCCAAGTACTA